>NC_056733.1:948590330-948621081 GCF_019279795.1 Protopterus annectens
GAACTTTTTTGACATGCTGGAAAAGCTGTATGTATTCCTCAGTGCTATTAGCAGATGTAATCACTTACAGAAAGATAGTAGCTGCTCACTTACATTAAAGCGACTTTGTCCTACACGTTGGTCATCATGGAATCAAGCCTTGATAGCTCTTCGCAGCCGGTTTGTTGACGTGATGAAACTGTTGACTGTGTTGTCACTGACTGGCAAGGACAGTAATGAGAAAGGCGAGGCATTGTTGCTGAAGAAATATTTTGAACGCTTTTTGTCAATGAGGAACATTGTTTTACTGTCGCGCATTCTGGGATCACTAGACATTATCTCCAAGAAAATGCAGTCACAACAATCCGATGTCACATCTGTTTGCGTTCTGTTGGAATCACTACTGAAGGACCTGGGTGAACTTCGCAACAACTGGGAGACTGTTTTGTTCTCGGCCAAGGAGCTAGCTCAAAGTTGGGGCATGCCATCCAAGTTTGACAGTTCAGAGAGGGTTTCTCATGCCAAGAAGTTTCACAATGAACTTTCAAATGACTGCAGACTGGAGTCAGCAGAACAGCGCTATAAGGTCAAAGTGATCAGCAGAATCATCGACTACGCCATTGTCCAAATAACAACACGATTCAAGTCACTGCGAGATACTGACCAAGTCTTCACATGCTTGAAACCTATGACAATTACTGAAACTAATGATGACAAACTGCTGAAGATGTCAAAGAGTCTGATCATGGAGTACTCGGATGACATTTCAGATGAGCTGTCTGACCAACTGCTCCTGCTCAAAATGACTTTCAGTGTCATGTTGTCAGTGCTGAAATCTATCAAGGACTTGGCCGAATTCATCTTGATAACTCATTCAGAATCATCTTCCAGCTTTCCGGATATAATCACTGCTTGTTTGCTGTATCTGACACTTCCTGTGACAGTTGCCAGCGCTGAAAGAAGTTTTTCGAAGTTGAAGTTGATAAAGACATTCTTGCGTAGTACAATGTCTGAGGTTCAACTTAGTTCTTTAGCCATTCTGTCGATTGAGAGCCGATGCCTGGAAGACGTGGACACTGACAAGATCATTGATAGTTTTGCTGATAACAAAGCCCGCAAGAAGTCATTCTAGGAGTAGGACTGAACAATGGAGGTACAATTCACATTCTGGTATCTATATAATGTACTGTTTTATAATTGTTTTTTTTTTAACTTTTTGCTGAAATAGCACGTCTCCAGATTTCAGTGTTTTATGCCACTGTCATAGGTCAAGCGAACGTGACTATATGTGATTTCTTTGGCTTCGGTCATCTTGATGGCTTGGGTTCCCGGGGGGGAATGTTGGGGCACCTAGGAAAAGTTTGCCTCTGGGTGCTTCTAACGTAGTTACGCCACTGTTATGTTGTAATGTATTATGATGACTGAGTTTAATTTGTATATGTTCATGTTGTAATGTATTATGATTGTGTTACATTGGTATATGTTCATGTTGTAATGTATTATGATGACTGTTACAATTGTATGTAATGTATTAAGATGATGTGTTACATTTGAATGTGTTCATGTTGTAATGTATTATAATGACTGTGTTACATTGGTATGTGTTCATGCTGTAATGTATTATGATGACTGTGTTACATTTGTATGTAATGTATTATAATGACTGTGTTAAATTTGCATATGTACATGTTCAAATGTATTATGATGACTGTGTTACATTTGTATATATACATGTAATGTATTATGATGACTGTGTTATATTTGTGTATGCTCATGTTGTAATGTATTATGATGACTGTGTTGCATTTGTGTATGTTCATGTTGTAATGTATTATGATGACGGTGTTACATTTGTATGTAATGTATTTTGATGACTGTGTTGTATTTGTATGTGTTCTTTTTGCAATGTATTATGAGTGTGTTACATTTATACACATTCATGTTGTAATGTATTATGATGCCTGTGTTACATTTGTATATTTTCATGTTGTAATGTTTTATGATGACTGTGTTACATTTGTATATGTTCATGTTGTAGCGTATTATGATGACTGTTACGTTTGTGTATGTTCATGTTGTAATGTATTATGATGACTGTGTTACATTTGTGTATGTTGATGTTGTAATGTATTATGATGACTGTTGCATTTGTGTGTTCATGCTGTAATGTATTATCATGACTGTGTTACATCTGTATGTTTCCAAGTTGTAATGTATTATGACTGTGTTACATTTGTGTATGTTCATGTTGTAATGTTTTATGATGACTTTTACATTTGTGACTGTGTTACGTTTGTACGTGTTCCTGTTGTCATGTATTATGATGACTGTGTTACATTTGCATTTCCTCATATTGTAATTTATTATGATAAATGTGTTACATTTGTATATCATCATGTTGCAATGTATTATGACCACTGCATTACATTTGTGTATGTTCATGTTGTAATGTGTTGCGATGATGGTGTTACATTTGTATGTGTTCATTTGCAATATATTATGATGACTGTGTTACATTTTTATATGTTCATGTTGTACTATATTATGATGAATGTGTTACATGTATATATGTTCATGTTGTAATGTATTATGATGAATGTGTTATATTTGTATTTCTCCATGCTGTAATGTCTGTTTCATTTGTACATGTTCATGTTGTAATGTATTATGATGAGTGTGTTACATTTGTGTATGTTCATATTGTACTGTATTATGATGACTGTATTACATTGGTATATGTTCATGTTGTACTATATTACGATGACTG
The DNA here is from genome assembly GCF_019279795.1 of Protopterus annectens. NCBI lineage: Eukaryota > Metazoa > Chordata > Ceratodontiformes > Protopteridae > Protopterus > Protopterus annectens. The sequence continues at coordinate 948,593,077 of NC_056733.1, forward strand.
TATTACATATGTATATGTTCATGTTGTACTATATTACAATTGCTGTGTTACATTTATATATGTTCATATTGTAATGTATTATGATGACTGTGTTACATTTGTGTATGTTCACGTTGCAATGTATTATGATGATGTTGTTATATTTGTATTTGTATGTGTTCATGTTGTACTATATTACGATGACTGTTTTACATTTGTATGTGTTCATGTTGCAATGTATTATGATGACCATGTTACATTTATATGTGTTCATGTTGTAATATATTATGATGACTGTGTAACATTTGTATATGCTCATGTTGTAATGTATTATGATGACTGTGTTACATTTGTATATGTTCATGTTTTAAAGTATTATGATGACTGTGTTACATTTTTATGTAATGTATTATAATGACAGTATTACATTTGTGTACGTTCATGTTATGTATTGTGATGACTGTGTTACATTTGTGTATGTTCATGTTGTATTATATTATGATGACTGTGTTACATTTGTATATGTTCATGTAATGTATTATGATGACTGCATTACATTTGTGCATGTTCATGTTGTAATGTATTATGATGACTGTGTTAAATTTGTATGTAATGTATTATGATGACTGTGTTACATGTGTGTATGTTCATGATGTAATGTATTATGACTTTGTTACATTTGTATATGTTCACGTTGTAATGTATTACGTTGTGTGTTTAAGTTGTAATATGATGACTGTGTTACATCTGTATGTGTTTAAGTTGTAATGTATTATGATGACTGTGTTACATTTGTATATGTTCATGTTTTAATGTATTATGATGACTATGTTGCATTTGTATATGTTCATGTTTAATGTATTATGATGACTGTGTTACATTTGTTTGTGTTCATGTTTTAATGTATTATGATGACTGTGTTACATTTGTATGTAATGTATTATGATGACTGTGTTATGTTTGCACGTGTTCATGTTGTAATGTATTGTGATGACTGTGTTATATTTATATATGTTCATGTAATGTATTAAGATGACTGTGTTACATTGGTATACTTTCATGTTGTAATATATTATGATGATTGTGTACACTTGTGTATGTTCATGTTGTAGTGTATTATGATGACTGTGTTACATTTATGCATATTCATGTTGTAATGTATTATGATGACTGTGTTACATTTATATATGTTCATGTAATGTATTAAGATGACTGTATTACATTGGTATACTTTCATGTTGTAATATATTATGATGACTGTGTACATTTCTGTATGTTCATGTTGTAGTGTATTATGATGACTGTGTTACATTTGTGTATATTCATGTTGTAATGCATTATGATGACTGTGTTACATTCGTATATGTTCATGTTGTAATGTATTATGACTGTGTTACATGTGCATGTGTCCATGTTGTAATGCATTATGATGACTGTGTTACATTTCTATATGTTTAAGTTATAATTTGTTATGATGACTGTGTTACACTGGTATATGTTCAGTTGTAATGTATTATGATGACTGTGTTACATTTGTGTATGTTCATGTTGTAATGTATTATGATGACTGTTACATTTGTGTGTTCATGTTGTAATGTATTATGATGACTGTGTTACATTTTTATATGTTCATGTAATGCACTTTGACTGTGTTATATTTGTGTATGTTCATGTTGTAATGTATTATGATGACTGGGTTACATGGTTACATGTGTATGTAATGTATTATTATGACTGTGTTACATTTGTGTATGTTTCTGTTGTAATGTATTATGATGACTGGGTTACATTTGTTGATATTTATGTAATGTATTATGATGACTGTTACATTTGTGTTTGTTCGTGTTGTAATATGATGACTGTGTTACATCTGTGTGTGTCTAACTTGTAATGTATTATGATGACTGTGTTACATTTGTATATGTTCATGTTTAATGTGTTATGATGACTGTGTTGCATTTGTATATAATGTATTATGATGACTGTGTTAAATTTGTATATGTTCATGTTGTAATGTATTATGATGACTGTGTTACATTTGTGTATGTTAATGTTGTTATGTATTATGTGTTACATTTGTATATGTTCATTTTGTAATGTATTATGACTGTTACATGTGTATGTGTCCATGCTGTGATGTTTTTTGATAACTGTGTTACATTTGTATATGTTCATGTTGTAATGTATTGTGATTGCTGTGTTACATTTGTGTATGTTCATGTTGTAATGTATTATGATGACTGTTATGTCTGTGTGTTCATGTTGCAATGTATTATGATGACTATGTATGTATATGTTCATGTAATGTATTTTGACTGTGTTACATTTGTGTATGTTCATGTTGTAATGTATTATGATGACTGTGTTACATTTGTGGATGTTCATGTAATGTATTATGATGACTGTTACATTTGTGTGTGTTCATGTTGTAATATGATAACTGTGTTACATCTGTATGTGTCCAAGTTGTAATGTATTATGATGACTGTGTTACGTTTGTATATGTTCATGTTTTAATGTATTATGATGAGTGTGTTGCATTTCTATATAATGTATTATGATGACTGTGTTACATTTGTATATTTTCATGTTGTAATGTATTATGATGACTGTGTTACATTTGTGTATGTTCATGTTGTAATGTATTATGATGACTGTTTTACATTTGTGTATGTTTATTTTATAATGTATTATGATGACTGTGTTACTTCTGTATGTTTCCAAGTTGTATTATGATGACTGTGTTACATTTGTTTATGTTCATGCTGTAATGTATTATGATGACTGTTTTACATGTTTATGTGTCCATATTGTAATATATTATGATGAGTGTGTTACATTTTTTATGTTCATGTTGTAATGTATTATTATGACTGTGTTACATTTATATACGTTCATGCTGTAATGTATTATGATGACTGTGTTACATTTGTAGATGTTCATGTGGTAATGTATTATGATGACTGTGCTACACTGGTATATGTTCATGTTATAATGTATTATGATGACTGTGTTACATTTGTATGTTCACAGTTTATTGTATTATGATGACTGTGTTACAGTGGTATATGTTTATGTTGTAATGTATTATGATGACTGAGTTTCATTTGTATATGTTCATGTTCTAATGTATAATGATTGTGTTACATTGGTATATGTTTATGTTGTAATGTATTATGATGACTGTTACATTTGTATGTAATGTATTAGGATGACTGTGTTACATTTGTATGTGTTCATGTTGTAATGTATTATGATGACTGTGTTACATTTGTATGTGTTCATGTTGTAATATATTATGATGACTGTGTTACATTTGTATGTGTTCATGTTGTAATGTATTATGATGACTGTGTTACATTTGTGTATGTACATGTTGTCATGTTTTATGATGAATGTGTTACATTTGTATGTGTTCATGTTGTAATTTATTATGATGACTGTTACATTTGTATGTAATGTATTATGACTGTGTTACATTTGTATATGTTCATGTTCTAATGTATTATGATGATTGTGCTACATTTGTATATATACATTTAATGCATTATGATGACTGTGTTATATTTGTGTATGTTCATGTTGTACTGTATTATGATGAATGTGTTATATTTGTATATGTTCATGTTGTACCATATTATGGTGACTGTGTTGCATTTGTGTATGTTCATGTTGTAATGTATTAGGATGATGGTGTTACATTTGCATATGTTCTTGTTGTAAAGTATTATGATGACTGTGTTGCATTTATATAAGTTCATGCTGTAATGTATTATGATTACTGTTACATTTCATAGGTTCATAGGTTCATAGGTTCATACTAGGCTATCTGCCCAAGGGCATTTATAAGCCTAGCCCATAGTTATGTGGCTTTCGCCACCCCTTTAGTTTGAATAAAAACTATGCCTATCATTTTTCTGTGCCTCTGTCAAGCAGTGACACTGAAGTAATCCCTGGGGTATATCTGCGATCTCCCATCCATTGGTCAAGATTCCTCTTGAACAAGGCCAGCGAGGTGCTCTGCCTCACATGTACCGGGATTTTGTTCCACAGCATAGGGAGTCTCTGGGTGATGAATCTGTCCCTCCAGCACGTTCTATTTATAACCGTGTCAAGGTTTAAGTCTCCCGCCTTGTGGTTCTGAGGGATCTAGATTTTTGAGGTGAAGCATATTCATCAAATCTGGGTTTGACATGGCCTTATATGTCAGGCACAGGTCACCTCTGAGCAAGCGGTATGAGACTGAATAAAGCTGGAGTTCTTTCAATCGGGCAGCATAAGACATATTTTTGAGACCCTTTATCCTTTTGGTGAGGAACTTTTGGGGCCTTTCAAGCTGCATCAGGTGTCTGGTCAGATACATTCGAACGGGGCATTGTACTCAATCATAGGTCTAATGAGTGATGAGTACAGGGGGACGATGACCTCCCTTGATCTAGATGTGAATCCCTTCATGATCAGGTGGGCGATATAGAAGGTTTTCCTAACTACTTTAGCAACATGAGTGTCAAACGAAAGACTACTGTCAACTTGGGTCCCCAGATCCCTGATGACTTTTCTGTGCTCAGTGGATTGTCACCTATATGGTAGCTAGGGGTAACCTTGTTTTTCCCAAAGGGTATGACTATGCATTTTCTGGTGTTTAACTTCAGGCCATGGCTCTGGCACCAGTTATCCGTTTCTGTGAGGCCCTTCTGGAGGATATCTGTGTCAGATGTGTTTTCGACTATGGCCAGTTTGCAGTCATCTGCAAACTTTGTCAGCCATAACCCTCCTGTGTTTGCTTGTACTTCAGAAAAGTAGATGCCGAACAAGAGTGGACCCAGGACTGAGCCCTGTGGGACACCACTTGTGACAGGCTTTGAGTCTGACATGGCTCCAGCAACTCTGACCCTGTGGGTTCTGTCGCTAGCCAGTTTGCAACCCATCTTGTGATGTATGGGTTTACATTCAAGCTGATGAGTTTTTCGATGATACCTGAGTGGGTATTGTGTCGAAGGCCTTTGCCAGGTCAAGGTAGGCTGTATGGACTGCCATTCCCTCATCAATGGCCTTGGTGACTGTCTCAAAAGTCAACCAAGTTTAAGAGGCAGGATCTGCCTTTGACAAAGCCAAACTGGGTTGGATCCAAAGTCTGCAAGTTCCCTATGTCTTTATTTATGAGTTCCATTATGATCCTCTCCATGGCTTTGCAGATAAGGCTTGTCAAGCTAATGGGGCGGTAATTTCCAGGGTCTGTGGAGGCACCGCCTTATGAAGTGGGACCACAGTCGCCAGGCGCCACTCCTTGGGTACGTATCCTGAGGTGAAGCTAAGATTAAACAGCTGTCCTAACTGTGGGTTTAATTCCTCGTTGAGTTCATGAAGCACATAGCCGGGGACACCATCCGTCCCATGGATGCTGTGTTTTTGCCTTAGTGAGGGCAGTTCTCACCTGGGCGTTGGAGATGTTTGGGGGCTACAATCCTCTGGAATAGATATCTCTCCTTTTGGGGAGAAGTTTGCACTGAACCTGTCAGCCAGTATGTTAGCAATGTGTGTAGGTTCAGTAATTTTCACATCATTTTGAACTAATTCTGAGCATATCTGGGAGTTTCCTCCTAGGTTTCTAACATAGCTAAAGAAGGCCTTATGATTGTCTTTAGAGTCCTTGGCGATTTTTCTCTCAAAATTTGCCTTGGATGATTTTATGAGAGCTCTTAGTTTTTACTTATAATGATCAAAGGTGTCTTACCTTTCAAGGATTTTGCTCTATCTTGTAGTAGCTTCCTCCTTTTGTTGTAGAGCTTGTTTATGGCTGGGGTCCACCAGACTGGACGCTTGTCTTTGGTACAGAGAGTCTTAGTTTTGTTTGGGATTGCCTGATCCATGCAGTCCTGTAGGTGCTGGTAGAAGGCATTTGTAAGTGATTCAGCGGTTTGAGTAATGTTTACCACTGGCTCAGGGGCCTTAAAGGAGACCACACTAGTTTTAGAAGTGTGAAATCGGCTTTTGAGAAGTTTTTCACTGTGGTCTTTTTGTTTCAGGTGGGGCGGATGAGGACCTCCAGCGAGATTAGTTTATGATCTGATCTCACCAGTGAGGGGTATACTTCGGTGTTGAACATTTTGATCCCATGTTCGTGATGATGAGATCAAGTATGTTTTCACCTCTTGTGGGGATGGTGACTAGTTGTTCCATGGCATTTGAGTTTATGAACTCCAGGAATCTTTGGGTTAGAGTGTTCGGGCTTGAGTAGTGTTCCCAGTCTATATTAGGGTAGTTGAAGTCACCTAGTATGATGGTGTTTGGAGATACATTTATCCCTCCAATGTTTTCAGGAAGGCCATGTGAGGTTCCTGAGTTTGAGAGGGTGGCCTGTAACATGCTACAAATTGCAGAGCAGTCTTGCCTATGGTTAATTGCACCTGGATGGTCTCCGATGCATCGTGCGTTGCCACCAACCTTGAGGTGTGGGTGTCCTTTATGAATATGGACACCCCCCCTCCTTTCTTGGTGTTGTCCGGATTTTGGGGCCGGAACGTATGATATGAGGTGAAACCTGTTAGTGCTGGGGTGCTCTCAGGAGCCTTGAACCAGGTTTCTGTCACAGCACAGACATCGATGTTCTCCATATTGAGAAGGGCCTCGAGTGCATGCATCTTGAGATTGAGACTTCTGGCATTGAGCAGCATTACCCTTAGTTTTTTTTCCTTTTGGTGTTCTAGGGTGGTAGGTTTAGAATTTGAGCCTTGCCTAAAAAGGCACTATGGGGGTGGCAAGAGCCTTTGCCAATATCCGGAAGCCCAGGGTGACAGGTGCAAGCCGCCTTGGAAGCAGCGTGGCTTGTCCAGCATGTCATCCCAGGCAGACAGACATTGGATCCCTTTGAATGACACCAGAATTTAAGCCAATTATTAAAGCTGATCATCTTATCACTGTATTGTGGCATCATTCTAGGTGAAGGTAGGATACTGCTCAAGGTCAGGGTCATACCTGCCTGGGCTACATAATCAGAGAGCCTCGGCGTCTCTTTTCATGTAGTCCAAGGAGGTACGTCTCAGCTCGCTGACACCAGCGTGGACAATGACTGAGTCATACTTGTACCTGCTGTTGAGAGACCTGAGTGCTTGCGTTATGTGGCGGATTCTAGCGCCCGACAGGCAGCTTACTGTGACCTTCTCCTTACTCAGTCTGGTGAGCGGACGTCCAGTGTGTCTGACTATGGAATCACCAATGACAAGTGTGTCTGGCATTTTGTTTGGCCTTAAGGGCTGTGACTGTTTGACACTCTGACTGTGTGGTCTATGTGTTGCATGTGTTGGGTCGTGAGGTGGTAGTTGTTTGGGTGTCTGCTTTGGTGGCCTCTGCTGTTTTGGTAAATTTTTGACCAGAGCCTCCGAGTATGTCTTTGTGTGAGTATGTGTATGATTTGAAGTTGTGATGGTACCATGTGTGACTGGGTATGTATTGTGTGTGGTTGCCTTCTCCTCCTGTCTGGTCTTGCCAGTCCTATGTTGAGAGAGCTCAGCCTCCAGTTTGGCCGTATAGTTGCATCTCTCGCATGTATTTGTGTTTTGTGGGAGAAGGAGAGGATTGTTCAGTGTACATGAGGCAATTGTAACATTGCCTCAATATTCCCAGGTTCACCAGTTGAGCTGGAGAGGACACTAGCAACTGATCCCTCGACATACTAGAAGTAGTAGATAAAGAACTTTCAAAGGACTCGGGAAGTGGGTTTTGGGCTGGTGGGGTACTATCTATAATAAGAGTGCTTTATCAAGGTGCAAGTACTGTAGGAGTAAGTGCTAGGCTTTACAGATAGAGAATAGTCTACTTGGGAATCAAGTAGAGATGAACTTTTCAGTTATAGGATATGCTGGTTAGATCAGCAGTACAGTTTAGCTTGTTTTATAGCATGGGGCTGAAGGGAGCTAGGAATTGGCTCAAAACGACCAATGGACTACTAGTTTCTGGCTGAAACTTCACCAAATCGGACAAAATGGCCGCTCTGTGCTTCCCACTCCCTCTGGTAAGCAAAGAAACTTCCTCCTTCATAATAAGGCAATGGATCAGTAACAGGAACTAAAAACAAAGCACAGGGAACAGAAACTCTGAAACAGGACTACTCTAGTGCAGTAAAGTGGGAAAACAAGAGATTTTTTGTTTTATTACAGAGATAAGGAAAAACAGACAGTAAATGCTATAAATGCTGTAAATCGGCTAGCACTTTAGTGTGTAGCCTACAGAAACAATTTGCAACAATTAGTAACTTAAAGTGCAATAAACAGTGTAAAATGCAGAAATCACTTAAAGTAGCAGTAAAACAGGCAATGCAGTCGCTAGCTTAATAACAGTGGGAAAGCCACAAAAATACTTATATCTGGTAGAAAGTCACTCTTTTAGCTCTCTGCTGCTTGGATCACTCTGCAGGCCACCACGAGGATCTGTGCAGAGTTGGTACAAGCTGGAAAACACGTGTTTAGCGTGTTTTATAGCAGGGGACTGAAAGGAGCTAGGAATTGGCCCAAAATGACCAATAGACTACTAGTTTCTGGCTGAAACTTCACCAATTCGGACAAAAGGCTGCTCAGTGCTTCCCACTCCCACTGGTAAGCAAAGAAACTTCCTCCTTCCTAATAAGGCAATGGATCAGTAACAGGAACTAAAAACAAAGCCCAGGGATCAGCAACTCTGAAACTGGACTACTCTAGTTCAGTAAGGTGGGAAAACAAGAGATTTTTTTTTTTTTTACAGAGACAAGGAAAAAAAACAGACAGTAAATGCTATAAATGCTTTTAAGTGGCTAGCACACTTGAGTGTGTTAGCCTACAGGTAAAATTAAGCAACAAATAACTTTTTAAGAGTGCAAAACAGTTAATCAACACAAAAACAGTTTAAATAGAATGCAGAGCTGTATAAACAGGCTAAGATGCAGTCGCTAAGCAGTAAATATTCAAAAAGCCAGAAAAAATACTTAAATCGGTTATAGCAAATACAGTTATAACAAATGCTCTGAAATATACTGTATATTTCCAATATGTTTGAGAAGGACAGTCAGAACACAAGAAGGTTCAGGTGAAGAAGAAAAAAAGTTTTGTTTTACTTTTTGAAAAGGTAAAAAGGAGGAACAGAAGGCCTTATCAAATGTTCTCTCTGTATTAAGAAGAATGAGCTAATGACACTAGACTGGGAGGTGTGTCACAGTAGGGGCGGGCAACTGCAAAGCCACCAAGTATAAGAGCAAGACACCAACAGGGACGGAGGGTGGGACAAAATAGCCTAAGACAACAAGCTATGACAGTTTTTAAACAGAAAAAGATTTCTGAAGATTCTGAATAGACAAAGTGCTTTATATATATTAAATTATAAAAACAGTAATCTGTTAAAATAATCAAAAAATACTTATATTTTGTAGCTCAGTTGCGGTCAAACAACTTCTCCAGCCTGCACCAAAGACCAGAATGTATTAGGATGACTGTGTTATAGTTGTATATGTTGTGCTATATTTTGATGACTGTGTCGCATTTGTATATGTTCATTTTGTAATGTATTAAGATGACTGTTACATTTGTATTTCATGTATTATGATGATTGTGTTACATGTGCATGTGTCCATGTTGTAATGCATCATGATGACTGTGTTACATTTGTATATGTTCATGTTGTACTGAATTAAGATCACTGTTACATTTGTATGTAATGTATTATGATGACTGTGTTATATGTGAATGCATCCATGTTGTAATGTATTATGATGTCTGTGTTACATTTGTATATGTTCATGTTCAAATGTATTATGATGACTGTGTTACATTTGTATATGTTCATGTTGTACTGAATTAAGATGACTGTTACATTTGTATGTAATGTATTATGATGACTTTGTTATATGTGAATGCGTCCATGTTGTAATGTATTATGATGACTGTGTTACATTTGTATATGTTCATGTTCTAATGTATTATGATGACTGTGTTACATTTGTATATGTTCATGTTGTACTGTATTTTGATGACTGTGTTACATTTGTATATGGTCATGTTGTACTATATTACGATGACTGTTACATTTGTATATGTTCATGTTGTAATGTATTATGATGACTGTGTATGTTGTAATATATTATGATGACTGTGTTACACTTGTGTATGTTCATGTTGTACTATATTATGATGACTGTGCTGCATTTGCATGTGTTTGTTTTGCAATGTATTATGATGACTGTGTTACATTTATATACGTTCAAGTTGTAATGTATTATGATAACTGCATTACATTTGTATATGTTCACGTTTCAATGTTTTATGGCAACTGTGTTACATTTGTATATGTTCACGTTGTAACATATTATGATGACTGTGTTACATTTGTGTATGTTCATGTTATAATGTATTATGATGACTGTGTTACATTTGTGTATATTCATGTAATGTATTATGATGACTGTTGCATTTGTGTGTTCATGCTGTAGTGCATTATCATGACTGTGTTACATCTGTATGTTTCCAAGTTGTAATGTACTATGACTGTGTTACATTTGTAATTGTTCATGTTGTAATTTATTAAGATGAATGTGTTACATTTGTATATGTCCATCTTGTAATGTATTATGATGACTGTTTTACATTTGTATGACTGTGTTACATTTGTGTATGTTCATGTTGTAATGTGTTACAATGAAGGTGTCACATTTGTATGTGTTCATTTGCAATGTATTATGATGACTGTGTAACATTTGTGTGTATTCATGTTTAATGCATTATGATGACTGTGTTACATTTGTGTATGTTCATGGTGTAATGTATTATGATGGCTGTGTTACATTTTTATCTGTTCATGTTGTACTGTATTACGATGAGTGTGTTACATTTATATATGTTCATGTTGTAATGTATTATGATGAATGTTTTACATTTGTATTTCTCCATGTTGTAATGTATTATGATGACTGTGTTACATTTGTATATGTTCATGTTGTAATGTATTATGATGACTGTGTTACATTTGTGTTTGTTCATGTTGTACTGTATTATGATGACTGTGTTACATTTGTATATGGTCATGTTGTACTATATTACAATTACTTTGTTACATTCATTTATGTTCATGTTGTAATACATTATGATGACTGTGTTACATTTGTATATGTTAATGTTGTAATGTATTATGATGACTGTGTTACATTTGTGTATGTTCATGTTGTTATGTATTATGTGTTACATTTGTATATGTTCATTTTGTAATGTATTATGACTGTTACATATGTATGTGTCCATGCTGTGATGTTTTTTGATAACTGTGTTACATTTGTATATGTTCATGTTGTAATGTATTGTGATTGCTGTGTTACATTTGTGTATGTTCATGTTGTACTGTATTATGATGACTGTTATGTCTGTGTGTGCATGTTGCAATGTATTATGATGACTATGTATGTATATGTTCATGTAATGTATTTTGACTGTGTTACATTTGTGTATGTTCATGTTGTAATGTATTTTTATGACTGTGTTACATGTGTATGTAATGTATTATGACTGTGTTACATTTTGTATGTTCATGTTGTAATGTATTATGATGACTGTGTTAAATTTGTATGTGTTCATGTTGTAATATATTATGATGACTGTGTTACATTTGTATGTGTTCATGTTGTAATGTATTATGATGACTGTGTTACATTTGTGTATGTACATGTTGTCATGTTTTATGATGAATGTGTTACATTTATATGTGTTCATGTTGTAATGTATTATGATGACTGTGTTACATTTGTATGTAATGTATTATGACTGTGTTACATTTGTTTATGTTCATGTTCTAATGTATTATGATGATTGTGCTACATTTGTATATATACATTTAATGCTTTATGATGACTGTGTTATATTTGTGTATGTTCATGTTGTAATGTATTATGATGACTGTGTTATATTTGTATATGTTCATGTTGTACCATATTATGGTGACTGTGTTGCATTTGTGTATGTTCATGTTGTAATGTATTTGGATGATGGTGTTACATTTGCATATGTTCTTGTTGTAAAGTATTATGATGACTGTGTTGCATTTATATACGTTCATGCTGTAATGTATTATGATTACTGTTACATTTGTATGTAATGTATTAGGATGACTGTGCTACATTTGTATGTGTTCATGTTGTAATGTATTATGATGTCTGTGTTACATTTGTATGTGTTCATGTTGTCATGTATTATAATAATGGCACTACATTTGTATGTAATGTATTATGATGACTGTGTTATAGTTGTATATGTTGTGCTATATTACGATGACTGTGTCGCATTTGTATATGTTCATGTTGTAATGTATTAAGATGACTGTTACATTTGTATTTAATGAATTATGATGACTGTGTTACATATGCATGTGTCCATGTTGTAATGCATCATGATGACTGTGTTACATGTGTATATGTTCATGTTGTACTGAATTAAGATCACTGTTACATTTGTATGTAATGTATTATGATGACTGTGTTATATGTGAATGCGTCTATGTTGTAATGTATTATGATGACTGTGTTACATTTGTATATGTTCATGTTCTAATGTATTATGATGACTGTGTTACATTTGTGTATGTTCATGTTGTACTGTATTATGATGACTGTGTTACATTTGTATATGTTCATGTTGTACTATATTACGATGACTGTGTTACATTTGTATATGTTCATGTTGTTATGTATTATGATGACTGTGTATGTTGTAATGTATTATGATGACTGTGTTACACTTGTGTATGTTCATGTTGTACTATATTATGATGACTGTGTTGCATTTGCATGTGTTTATTTTGCAATGTATTATGATGACTATGTTACATTTGTGTATGTTCATATTATAATGTATTATGATGACTGTGTTACATTTGTGTATGTTCATGTAATGTATTATGATGACTGTTGCATTTGTGTGTTCATGCTGTAATGCATTATGATGACTGTGTTACATCTGTATGTTTCAAAGTTGTAATGTATTATGACTGTGTTACATTTGTAATTGTTCATGTTGTAATGTATTAAGATGAATGTGTTACATTTGTATATGTCCATCTTGTAATGTATTATGATGACTGTTTTACATTTGTATGACTGTGTTACGTTTGTGTATGTTCATGTTGTAATGTGTTACGATGATGGTGTTACATTTGTATGTGTTCATTTGCAATGTATTATGATGACTGTGTTACATTTGTGTGTGTTCATGTTTAATGTATTATGATGACTGTGTTACATTTGTGTATGTTCATGTTGTAATGTATTAAGATGACTGTGTTACATTTTTATATGTTCATGTTGTAATGTATTATGATGAATGTTTTACATTTGTATTTCTCCATGTTGTAATGTATTATGATGACTTTGTTACATTTGTATATGTTCATGTTGTAATGTATTATGATGACTGAATTACATTTGTGTATGTTCATGTTTTACTGTATTATGATGACTGTGTTACATTTGTATATGTTCATGTTGTACTATATTACGATTACTTTGTTACATGTATTTATGTTCATGTTGTAATGTATTATGATGACTGTTATATTTGTGTATGTTCATGTTGCAATGTATTATGATGACTGTGTTACATTTGTGTATGCTCATGTTGTAATGTTTTATGATTACTTTTACATTTGTGTGTTTATTTTGTAATGCATTATGATGACTGTTTTACATTTGTATGTTTCCAAGTTGTAATGTATTATGATGAATGTGTTACATTTGTAATTGTTCATGTTGTAATGTATTAAGATGAATGTGTTACATTTGTATATGTCCATCTTGTAATGTATTATGATGACTGTTTTACATTTGTTTGACTGTGTTACATTTGTGTATGTTCATGTTGTAATGTGTTACAATGAAGGTGTCACATTTGTATGTGTTCATTTGCAATGTATTATGATGACTGTGTTACATTTGTGTGTATTCATGTTTAATGCATTATGATGACTGTGTTACATTTGTGTATGTTCATGGTGTAATGTATTATGATGGCTGTGTTACATTTTTATATGTTCATGTTGTACTGTATTACGATGAGTGTGTTACATTTATATATGTTCATGTTGTAATGTATTATGATGAATGTTTTACATTTGTATTTTTCCATGTTGTAATGTATTATGATGACTGTGTTACATTTGTATATGTTCATGTTGTAATGTATTATAGGTTCATAGGTTCATAGGTTCATACTAGGCTATCTGCCCGAGGGCATTTACAAGCCTAGCCCATCGTTTTGTGGCTTACGCCACCCCTTTAGTATGGGGAACTATACCCATTATTTTGCTGTGCCTCTGTCGAGCAGTGACACTGAGGTAATCCCTGGGGTATATCTGCGATCTCCCATCCATTGGTCAAGATTTCTCTTGAACAAGGTCAGCGAGGTGCTCTGCCTCACATGTACCGGGATTTTGTTCCACAGCATAGGGAGTCTTTGGGTGATGAATCTATCCCTCCAGCATGTCCTATTAATAGCCGTGTCGAGGTTTAAGTCTCCGCCTTGTGGCTCTGATGGATCTAGATTTTTGAGGTGAAGCATATTCATCAAATCTGGGTTTGACATGACCTTGTATGTTAGGCAAAGGTCACCTCTGAGCAAGCTAAGCGACTGAATAGAGCTGGAGTTCTTTCAGTCGGGCAGCATAGGACAGATTTTTGAGACCCTTTATCCTTTTGGTGAGGAACTTTGTGGCCTCTCCAGCTGCTGCAAGTGTCGGGTCAGATACATCCCGAATGGGGCATTGTACTCAATCATTGGTCTGATGAGTGATGAGTAAAGGAGACTATGACCTCCCTTGATCTAGATGAGAGTCCCTTCATGATAAGGTGGGCAATGTAGAAGGTCTTCCTAACTACTTTAGCTACATGGGTGTCGAATGACAGACTACTATCAACCTGGGTCCCCAGGTCCCTGATAACTTCTTCTGTGCTCAGTGGATTGCCACCTATTTGGTAGCTAGGTAACCTTGTTTTTCCCAAAGGGTATGACTATGCATTTTTGGCATTTAACTTCAGGCCGTGGCTCTGGCACCAGTTATCCATTTCTGTGAGACCCTTCTGAAGGATATCTGTGTCAGATGTGTTTTCTACTATGGCCCAGTTTGCAGTCATCTGCAAACTTTGTCAGCCATAACCCTCCTGTGTTTGCTTGTACTTCGGAAAAGTAGATGCCAAACATGAGTGGGCCCAGGACTGAGCCCTGTGGGACACCACTTGTGACAGGCTTTGAGTCTGACATGGCGCCAGCAACTCTGACCCTGTGGGTTCTGTCACTCAGCCAGTTTGCAACCCATCTTGTGATGTATGGGTTAACCTTTAAGCTGATGAGTTTTTCAATGATACCCGAGTGGGGTATTGTATCGAAGGCCTTAGCCAGATCGAGGTAGGCTGTATGGACTGCCTTTCCCTCGTCAATGGCTTTGGTGACTGTTTC
Source organism: Protopterus annectens (assembly GCF_019279795.1). NCBI lineage: Eukaryota > Metazoa > Chordata > Ceratodontiformes > Protopteridae > Protopterus > Protopterus annectens. The sequence goes on from NC_056733.1 coordinate 948,608,508, forward strand.
GAAGAAGTCAACCAAGTTTAAAAGGCATGATCTGCCTTTGACAAAGCCAAACTGGGTGGGATCCAAAGTCTGCAAATTCCCTATGTCTTTATTTATGAGGTCCAATATGATCCTCTCCATGGCTTTGCAGATAAGGCTTGTCAAGCTAATGGGCCGGTAATTTCCAGGGTCGGTGGAGGCACCGCCTTTGTGAAGTGGGACCACAGTTGCAGTGCGCCACTCCCTGGGTACGTATCCAGAGGTAAGACTTTGATTAAACAGCTGTCCTAGCTGTGGGTTTAATTCCTCATTGAGTTCGTGGAGCACACAGCCGGGGACACCATCAGGTCCCATGGATGCTGTGTTTCTTGCTTTGGAGAGAGCAGTTCTCACTTGGGCGCTGGAGATGTTTGGGGGGCTGCAATCGTTTGGTATAGATATCTCTCCATTTGGGGAGGGGGAGAAGTTTGCACTGAACCTGTCAGCCAGTATGTTGGCAATGTCTGTAGGATCAGTAATCTTCACATCATTTTGAACTAGTTCTGAGCATATCTGGGAGTTTCCTCCTAGGTTTCTAACATAGCTAAAGAAGGCCTTATGATTGTCTTTTGAGTTTTTAGCTATTTTTCTCTCGAAATTTGCTTTGGATGATTTCATGAGAGCTCTTAGTTTTTTACTTATAGTGATCAAGGATGTCTTACCTTTTAAGGATTTTGCTCTATCTTGTAGTAGCTTCCTCCTTTTGTTGTAGAGTTTGTTTATGGTTGGGGTCCACCAGACTGGACGCTTGCCTTTGGTACAAAGAGTCTTTGTTTTGCTTGGGATTGCCTTATCCATGCAGTCCTGCAGGTGCTGGTAGAAGGTATTTGTAAGTGATTCAGCGGCTTGAGTACTGTTTTCCGGCTCGGGGCCTTAAAGGAGACCACACTAGTCTTTAGAAGTGTGAAGTCGGCTTTTGAGAAGTTCTTTACTGTGGTCTTTTTTATTTCAGGTGGGGGTGGGATGAGGACCTCCAGCGAGATTAGTTTGTGATCTGATCTCACCAGTGAGGGGTATACTTCCGGTGTTGAACATTGTGCTCCCATGTTCGTGATGATGAGATCAAGTATGTTATCTCCTCTTGTGGGATGGTGACTATTTGTTCCATGGCATTTGAGTTTATGAATTCCAGGAACTTTTGGGCTAGGGTGTTTGGGCTTGAGTAGTGTTCCCAGTCTATATTAGGGTAATTGAAGTCACCTAGTATGATGGTGTTTGGTGATAGATTTATCCCCTCTAGTGTTTTCAGGAAGGCCATGTGAGGTTCCTGAGTTTGTGAGGGTGGCCTGTAACATGCTACAATTTGCAGAGCAGTCTTGCCTATGGTTAATTGCACCTGGATTGTCTCCGATGCATCGTGCGTTGCCACCAGTCTTGAGGTGTGGGTGTCCTTGATGGATATGGATACCCCCCTCCTTTCTTGGTATTGTCCGAATTTTGGGGCCGGAACGCATGATATGAGGTAAAACCTGATAGCGCTGGGGTGCTCTCAGGAGCCTTGAACCAGGTTTCTGTCACAGCACAGACATCGATGTTCTCCATACTGAGAAGGGCCTCGAAGTGTGCATTTTGAGATTTAGACTTCTGGCATTGAGCAGCATTACCCTTAGTTTTTTCCTTTTTGTGTTCTAGGGTGGTAGGTTGAGAATTTGAGCCTTGCCTAAAAAGGCACTATGGGGTGGCAAGAGCCTTTGCCAATATCCGGAATCCCAGGGTGACAGGTGCAAGCCGCCCCTTGCAAGCAGCGTGGCTTGTCCAGCATGTCATCCCAGGCAGACAGATACTGGATCCCTTTGAATGACACCAGTGTTTAAGCCAATTGTTAAAGCTGATCATCTTATCTCTGTATTGTGGCATCACTCTTGGTGAAGGTAGGATACTGCTCAAGGTCAGGGTCATACCTGTCTGGGCTACATAATCAGAGAGCTCCTCAATGTCTCTTTTCATGTAGTCCAAGAGGTACGTCTCAGGTCGTTTACACCAGCGTGGACAATGACTGAGTCATATTTGTACTTGCTGTTGAGAGACCTGAGTGCTTGCGTTATGTGGCGGATTCTAGCGCCCGACAGGCAGCTTACTGTGACCTTCTCCTTACTCAGTCTGGTGAGCGGGACGTCAGTGTGTCTGACTATGGAGTCACCAATGACTAGTGTGTCTGGCATTGTGTTTGGCCTTAAGGGCTGTGACTGTTTGACACTCTGACTGTGAGGTCTATGTGTTGCAGGTGTTGTGTTCTGAGGTGGTGGTGATGACTGTGTTACATTTGTGTATGTTCATGTTGTACTGTATTATGATGACTGTGTTACATTTGTATATGGTCATGTTGTACTATATTACGATGACTGTGCTACATTTGTATATGTTCATGTTGCACTATATTACAATTATAGGTTCATAGGTTCATAGGTTTATACTAGGCTATCTGCCCTAAGGCATTTATAAGCCTAGCCCAAATTTTTGTGGCTTACGCCACCCCTTATATGAAAAAATACTGTGCCCATTAGTTTGTTGTGTCTCTGTCCAGCAGTGACACAGAGATGATTCCCGGGATAAACCTACGATCTCCCATCCACAGGTCAAGATTTCTCTTGAACAGAGCCAGCGAGGTGTTCTGCCTCACATGGATCGGGATTTTATTCCACAGCATAGGGAGTCTCTGAGTGATAAAGCTATCCCTCCAGCACGTCCTATTTATATCCGTGCTAAGGTTTAAGTCGCTTGCTCTAGTGGTTTTGGTGGATTTGGATTTTTTGAGGTGGAGCGTGTCCATTAATTCTGGGTTGGACATGGCCTTGTATGTCAGGCACATGTCACCTCTGAGCAGACGGTATGCAACTGAATAGAGCTGGAGTTTCTTCAATCTGGCAGCATATGACAGATTTTGGAGTCCTTTATCCTTTTGGTGAGGAACTTTTGGGGTCTCTCCAATTGCTGCAGATGTCGGGTGAGATACATCCCGAATGGGGCATTGTACTCGATCATTGGTCTGATAAGTGAAGAGTACAGGGGAACAATGACCTCACTAGATCTGGATGTGAATCCCTTCATGATCAGGTGGGCAATGTAGAAGGTCTTTCTAACCACTTTAGCAACGTGAATGTCAAAAGAAAGGCCACTGTCAACCTGGGTCCCCAGGTCCCTGATAACCTCTTCTGTGCTTAGTGGATTGCCACCTATATGGTAGCTTGGGGTTACCTTGTTTTTCCCAGAGGGTATGACTATACATTTTTTGGCGTTTAACTTCAGGCCATGGCTCTGGCACCAGCTATCTGTTTCCCTGAGTCCCTTCTGAAGGATATCCATGTCCGATGCACTTTCCACTATGGCGCCCAGTTTGCAGTCGTCTGCAAACTTTGTCAGCCAAAGTCCTCCCATGTTGGCCTGTACTTCTGAGAAGCAGATGCCGAACAATAGGGGGCCAAGGACCGAGCCCTGTGGGACACCACTTGTGACCAGCTTGGAGTCTGACATAGCGCCAGCAACTCTAACCCTGTGGGTTCTGTCCTTAAGCCAGTTTGCAACCCATCTTGTGACATATGGGTTTACATTTAAGCTGGTAAGTTTTTCTACAATACCCGAGTGAGGTATTGTGTCGAAGGCCTTTGCAAGGTCAAGGTAGGCTGTATGGACTGCCTTTCCCTCATCAATGGCCTTGGTGAGTGTTTCAAAGAAGTTGACCAAGTTCAAAAGGCATGATCTGCCCTTGACGAAGCCAAACTGGGTCGGGTCCAATGTCTGCAAGTCCCCTATATCTTTGTTTATGAGCCCCATTATGATCCTCTCCATAGCTTTGCAGACTAGACTTGTTAAGCTTATGGGGCGGTAATTACCAGGGTCCATAGAGGCACCGCCTTTGTGGAGTGGGACCACAGTTGCCGTATGCCACTCCTTGGGCACGTATCCTGTGGTAAGGCTGAGATTAAACAGCTGCCTTATGTGCGGGTTTAATTCCTCATTTAGCTTGTGTAGCACACAGCCGGGGACACCATCCGGTCCCATTGATGCTGTGTTTTTAGCTTTAGAGAGAGCAGCTTTCACCTGCGCATTTGAGATGTGTGGGAGGCTACACTCTGTTGGGATAGTTATCTCTCCTTTAGGGGGGAGAGTGGGGTGAAGTTTGCACTGAACCTGTCTGCCAGTATGTTGGCAATGTCTGTGGGTTCAGTGATTTTTGTATCATTTTGGACTAATTCTGAGCATATCTGGGAGTTTTCACCCAGGTTCCTAACATAGTTGAAAAAGGCCTTATGATTGTCCTTTGAATCCATGGCAATTTTTCTCTCAAAATTGGCCTTAGTTGATTTTATGAGTGCTCGTATTTTTTTACTAATAATGATCAGGGGTGACTTCCCTTTTATGGATTTTGTTCTATCATGTAATAGCTTTCTCCTCTTATTGTAAAGTTTGTTAATGGCTGGGGTCCACCAGACTGGACGTTTGCCCTTTGTGGAAAGAGTCTTGGTTTTATTTGGGATTGCCTGATCCATGCAGTCCTGGAGGTGTTCATAGAAGACATTTGTAAGGGCTTCCGCAGCTTGGGTTGTGGTTTCCACTGGCTCAGGGGTCTTGAAGGATACCACACCAGTCTTGAGTAGTGTGAAGTTTGCTTTAGAGAAGTTCTTCACTGTGGTCTTTTTTGTTTGGGGTGGGGGCGGGATGTAGATTTCCAGTGAGATTAGTTTATGATCAGACCTCACCAATGAGGGATATACTTCTGGTGTGGAGCATTTTGTCCCCATGTTTGTGATAATGAGATCTAGTATATTTTCTCCTCTCGTGGGAACAGTGACTAGCTGTTCCATGGCATTTGAATTTATGAACTCCAGGAACCATTGGGCTAGAAAGTTAGGGCTTGAGTAATGTTCCCAGTCTATATTTGGGTAGTTGAAGTCACCCAATATGATGGTGTTTGGAGATACATTTATACCCTCCAGTGTCTTCAGGAAGGCTGTGTGGGGTTCCTGAGTTTGAGAGGGTGGCCTGTAGCATGCTACAATTTGTAGAGCAGTTTTGCCTATGGTTAGTTGCACCTGGATGGTTTCCAAAGCTTCATGCGTTGCCACCAACCTGGAGGTGTGGGTATCCTTTATGAATATGGATACACCCCCTCCTTTTGTGGTGTGGTCCTGGTTTTGGGGCCGGAACGCATGATATGAGGTAAAACCTAATAGTGCCGGGGTGCTCTCAGGAGCCTTGAACCAGGTTTCAGTTACAGCACAGACATCGATGTTCTCCATACTGAGAAGGGCCTCGAGTGCATGCATTTTGAGATTTAGACTTCTGGCATTGAGCAGCATTACCCTCAGTTTCTTCCCATTATTGTTTTCTAGGGTGGTAGGTTTAGAATTTGAGCCTTGCCTAAAAAAGGCACTATGGGGGTGGCAAGAGCCTTAGCCAATATCTGGAATCCCAGGGTTGACAGGTGCAAGCCGTCCCTTGCGAAGCAGCGTGGCTTGTCAAGCATGTCATCCCAGGCAGACAGACACTGGATCCCCTTTGAATGACACCAGACATTAAGCCAATTGTTAAAGCTGATCATCTTGTCTCTATATTGTGGCATCATTCTTGGTGAAGGAAGGATACTGCTCAGGGTCAGGGTCATACCTGCCTGGGCTACATAATCAGAGAGCTCCTCTATGTCTCTTTTCATGTAGTCCAGGGAGGTACGTCTCAGGTCGTTCACACCAGCATGGACAATGACTGTGTCATATTTGTACTTGCCGTGGAGTGACCAGAGTGCTTGTGTTATGTGGCGGATTCTAGCGCCCGATAGGCAGCTTACTGTGACCCTCTCCTTATTCAGCCTGGTGAGTGGGACGTCAGTGTGTCTGACTATGGAGTCACCTATGACAAGTATGTTTGGTGTTGTATTTGGCCTTAAGGGCTGTGACTGCTTTGCACACTGCTTTTGTGGTTTATGTGTTGCTTGTGGGGTGTCTTGAGGTAGCAGTTGTTTGGGTGTCTGCTTTGGAGGCCTCTGCTGTTTAGGTAAATTTTTATTCAGAGCCTCCGAGTATGTCTTTGTGTGTTTATGTGTTTGATTCAGTGGTTTGGTAGCATTATGTGAGGCTGGTTTTGTGGTGTGTGTAGTTGCCTTCTCCTCCTGTCTGGTCTTGCCAGTCCTGAGTTGAGAGAGCTCAGCCTCCAGTTTGGCTAAATAGCTGCATCTCTCAAAGTATTTGTGTTATGTGGGAAGAGGAGAGGGTTGTCTGTGTACATGAGGCAGTTATAACATTGCCTCAAGATTCCCAGATTCACCAGCTGGACCGGAGAGGAGATTGACAACTGACCTTTGGACATGCTACAATAATATTGGGAATTCCTTAATAATTGAAAACAAGGGCCAGTGGGGAGTGAGGGTGTAGTGCTTTTAATTTTTAGTGCTGACTTATATAATTGCTATAGTGAGCAAGTGCCAGGTAACTTGAGTGCAATGTGTTACAAGTAACTAAATGCAAAAACGACAAACAGTAACTTTCTTTCAAGTGAAACAAGGAACTACTTTGTTACATTTATTTATGTTCATGTTGTAATGTATTATGATGACTGTTATATTTGTGTATGTTCATGTTGCAATGTATTATGATGACTGTGTTACATTTGTGTATGCTCATGTTGTAATGTTTTATGATGACTTTTACATTTGTGTGTTTATTTTGTAATGCATTATGATGACTGTTTTACATTTGTATGTTTCCAAGTTGTAATGTATTATGATGACTGTGTTACATTTGTAATTATTCATGTTGTAATGTATTAAGATGAATGTGTTACATTTGTAAATATGCAGACCGGGTTGTCACTCAATTTGTGACACACCCACTTCTGCGCAAAAGAAACTGTTGAGGCCCTCAACTACAGTATCACCATATTAGGTGCAGGGCAGGGGCTGTACTGCAGCAATGTGAACTTAATGATAACTAGAATCCTAAGTCCTCAGCCATGGCTTATAAAAGCCAAATAAAGTTATCAGAGATTCTTGTCTCCGAGAAACTGCCGCAATTGTTTACTGTTGCCATGGCAACGTAAATATAGCAGTTTCTGAGCAGTGCATGTTAAAAAAAAACTGAAATAGTTCACGAGGCAAATAAAATGTGAAGAAAGCTTCAATTCTCTTGACCAACAGTACATTTTCCCTCCCTTTTTTTATATAGTTTGTAATACTAAACAGGAGATAATTCAAGGGACATATGTACATAAACGGAACATTTCAGAGTTAATCACAAACATGTCCCCAAACCCAATAAGCATAACAGTGTCTACCATTAATCTAATAAATATTGTAATAATTAATTTTCACTTTTCCAGTTAGTCTACTCTATAACTAGATTATTTTAGACCAGGAGTGTCCAACCTGCGGCCCGCGGGCCGCATGCGGCCCTCAGAGCTCTTCCATGCGGCCCGCGACCCTTAAATTTAATTGAAATTTTACTTTTTTTCCGTGTGTTTACACGTCCGCGTACTTCTGCTGTTCTGCGCATGCGCCAACTTTCTTTTTTCCACGTTTTTTTCATACCAGCGTCTTTCCGCTGGTATGCGCATGCGCGAAAACACCTTTCGGTCGTTTTTTTCATTTGCGGTGAAGGAAGGAGTGAGATCGTGGCGAAGAAAGTGGATTTATTATTTTTTTTTACAAAAAGACTACTACAACATCTATTCTACAGCAGTAAAAGGTAAGCTAAGCTATAGAATTATAGTTGACTGAAGGATGCTTAATATTGGACCTAGAGATAATGATTAAAATGTATGCAAGATCTTGATTATTTTGCTGACATAATTTAAGCTTTTGCTTTTGAATCGTATCCATTGCTTATTGAAAAACTGGCTTGGTTATTTTTGCTATGGGAAAACTAGTAACTAAAATAAGATTTAATTTTATTTCTAAAAAATGAAATAATAAGATTATGGGCTTTCAGAAGAGAGTGACTTGATGTGTAAAAATATTTAAGGCTGGTTTTAGTCTTTTCATAATGGAAGAGTCTTCGGAATATTAATGTCAGTGCTATGATTTGCTTCTGCCTGTTTTAATTAAGTTGTATAACAGAATAATTGGGTTCAATGATTCTAAGAGACTTAAGCTAGTTTAGATCGGATTAAGTATTCTTTTAACTGTTTTAATATTCCTTGTGTACTTTCTCATTCATCTCTGTATTTAATATGTATCCTCAATGTTTGTCTTAAAACAGCCACAAGCACTTTGTGAATACATTATTATGTATGTCTTATTACTATTTATTACTGGAAGGTTGTCCTTCCATCACAGGCTAGCAGGCTGTAGTTTTTGTCTCCAGTTAGCAAAATTACTTGAGTCTGCTACCACTGAATGCATATTTAATGTATATATTTATATTTATTTGGCTAAATCAAGACTATCCCATAGCTGATTATTTTCTGGCCACATCTAGAGCTGTGGCAGTACTACTGTTCCAGGAAGAAGGCTGTGGGGAAATGCTTGTTTCCAAGGCTTTTGTCTTGGATAAGGAGCAGAGGGAGACGCTGCAGTTCACTGAGAGAGTGTTAATAAAGGGGTGTATGATGCTATTCCAAGGATTTAACACTGCAAGTGGACTGTGTCCAGTCTAGTCTGGATGTGGATGTTGGAGGCCCAGTGAATATTTGTTTATTTTCATGGGGCCATTTTTTTTTATTGAATCCAGAGTTGTGTGTAGTTTTATCGTTGTTAGGTATCAGTGGTGCGACTCAACAGACCACCCCTCTGATGCCACCTTGTTCCTTTCTTCTCAAATGGTTGGCAGTGGTGGGATTCAGTACTCATCTGTGCCATCTGGTTTTAACATTATTAGTTAATAGTGATGGAAGTTAAACCATTGCTGCTGACAAGTAGGCTCTACTAGTTTTAACAGGACTGATTTAAAATTGAAGTGACTCAAGTGTTATGATGCAGTAAAGCATTTATACACCTCAAACTTTAGAGTAGATTCCCAACCCCATATTTTATAAAATTCAGACTGTGTAGTGGTTTTATGGTCTAATAGCGTAGTGGTCTTAACAAAATGTCTTGCGTAAGCTTGGTCAAACCAAAACTCAAATAATGCTCCCTCATACTACCACTAAGAAGGGCATGCACAAGAGCTTGCAAGTCAGACCTGATAGCATTACTTGTTGAGAGCAGTGAAATTAATTTTTTACTTGGATGCAGTGTGTTAGGAGCATACAGATTATGTTGCCAGCTTGTTGACAGAATATGATAATTTGCTGTAAAATATGCCTTATTTTGATAGTAATGTTTGCTGACCAAACTTCAAAAATCGAGTACCTCCTCTGCTTTGAATTCTGACTAGTTGGCTCATTGGTTGGATTAGCATTTATGTTCTCTGCTCATAATGCTGTTTCAGTTTTATAAAGATGTATGGTAGTCTTTGCAGCTTGCCAGACAATGTGTTTGCATATCTAATTACAGTATTTGACTTTGTATGTTTAACAGATGCAAAATACAGTGAATATAAAAAGTTTACACACCACTGTTTAAAATGCCAGGTTTTTGTGATATAATTTCAAAACTTTCCCACTTTTAATGTGACCTATAACCTGTGCAATTCAATTGCAAAACAAATCTCTTGGGGGGGAAAAAATATAAAAAAAACAAAACATTCAATAAGCTGGTTGCGTAAGTGTGCACAACCTTAAACTAGTACTTTGTTGAAGCACGTTTTGATTAAATTACATCATTCAGTCTTCTTGGGTAGGAGTCTATCAGCATGGCGCATCTTGACTTGGCAATATTTACCCACTCTTCCTTGTAAAAGTGCTCCAAATCTGTCAGATTGTGAAGGCATCTCTTGTACACAGCCCTCTTCAGGTCACCCCACAGATTTTTTATTGGATTTAGGTCTGGACTCTGGCTGGGCCATTCCAAAACTTTAATTTTCTTCTGGTGAAGCCATTATTTTGTTTTTTGGATATATGCTTGGGGTTATTGTCACGTTGAAAGGTGAAATTCCTCTTTATCTTCAGCTTTCTAGCAGATGCCTGAAGGTTTTGGGCCAAAAGTGACTGGTATTTGGAACTGTTCATAATTCTCTCCACCTTGAGTAAAGCCCCAGTTCCAGCTGAAGAAAAGCAACCCCAAAGCATGATACTGCCACCACCGTGGGGATGGTGTTCTTTTGGGGATATGAAGTGTTTTATGCCAAACGTACCTTTTTGGAATTGTGGCCAAAAAGTTCAACCTTGGCCTCATCAGACCATAACACATTTTCCCACATGCTCTTGGGAGACTTTGTTGTTTTTGCAAATTTTTTCTGTGTAAGAAAAGGCTTCATCTTGCAACCCAACCCGAGGAATTCCTGCAGCTCCTTCAATGTTGCTGTAGGTCTCTTGACAGCCTCCCTGACCAGCTTTTCATCAACTTTGGAGGACGCCCAGTTCTTTGCAATGTCATTGTTGCCCCATATTTTCTCCACTTTATGATGATCTTCACTGTGTTCCATGGTATATCCAATGATATGGAATTTTTTTGTACCCCTCTCCTGACTGATGCTTTTCAACAATGAGATACCTTTGTAGGAGCTGTCCAGTTTCATTGGGGGGGGGTTGCTATGTAGGTTAGTCATGATGGGGGAGGCATACAAGAGAAATTGTAGTAAACAGGTTGATGCAAGTTTTTCTAATGCTGTCAGGTAATGTTTACTTCTAAAAACCTGTATATGTATTTTCAAAGCGCATGCATTAACTCATGAGCAGAATAAAATGTCTGCATCTACAGAAGACTTTTAATAAACCAGTCCTGGATGTTTTGCAGTGCTTGATTTGCTGCATAGTTTTGTTCACTTTTAAATGAAAATTATTTTGGTTCATGCTTGTACTTAAGTTGGTTGTTTGGCTGCTAGCGCTAGGCTAGATTTTCATCATTTTGCAACTCGTACCAAGCTGGAAACACAGGCCATTGTAAATGCACAGCACATCTGATTATTTTATTGAATTGCCCTATGAGCTTTGTGTGAAGGAAGTAGTTGTTATGCTCTGCTTTGTGAACTTTGAGGGAGCAGAAAGTTTTTTGCTTGATAGATTATTCCTTTTCTTAACAGCTACAGCTCTGGCTTAGTCATTCAGTCATTTTTATTTGATGGCCTCTACTAACATATTCAACAAAACAGTTTTGTGAACTGTAATATATTGAACTTAGGGTTGCCACCTTTTCAAATGGCCAAAGTGGGACATTTTTGGTACAAACATCAGATTTTACAGGGCGACACATACCCGTGAGCAGTACAAAGGATAAAACTTAACTTTTTTGCCTAAAATAAAAGCTTATTCTTGTAGCATTTTAGTTGCTTATTCTATTTCTTATAACATTAGGAATTTTTAGATACAGAATAACTGTTTTATGCAACTATTACATAAAATATAGGAAAGAATTTTGTCCTAAAATCTCAGGACATTTGCCATTTTTTTTTAAATTTTTTGTCAGGACACAACTGCCCAAAGAGGGACTGTCCCTCGCAAAGTGGGACAGGTGGTAACCCTAATTGAACTATGCTGATTCATTTGTAAAATTACTTGGTAATTATACAGTCTGAATAATTCATCACAATATTTCAGTTTGTTATACTGTTCCATTGGTTATTCCTCAGTGCTGTCTATACTAGGCAAAATGACTCAAAAGAAAGGGGTGTTTAAATCTGTAGTCTAGTGAACGTCCATCAAACTAATATGAAACAGAGGTCAATGTTATATTGATTGTGGCCTTTTCCAGTAGGTATCTGTCTGCATGTCTGTCTGTTAACTGACTATGTAAGCTAGTCTGTTTTAATCTCAATGCATTCGTGCTTGAAGTGTTTGAAGCATTCCTGAATTTCACAATTGCCTGTTGCAATTACTGAAGTAATTTATTAATTTATTTATTGTTCAAATTCACCTACAAAACAGCCAGTGGGTCGACTTTGTATTAGTCCGCAAGCTCTTCAGTTTACGATGCGGGTTTTTTTTTTTTTTTTTGCTCTTCAGTTTGTGAGAGACCTCCTCACTTGCCCCCAGACCATTTCTGTTGACTCAATGCGGCCCTTGCAACTGAAAAGTTTGGACACCCCTGTTTTAGACTATTATATATCTTTGTATAGGTAGTGAGTTATTAAATATATACAGACTATATTAGTATAGTAAATAGGAGAGAATTTAGAAAGGGAGACAAGATGCAGTTAAAATAAACAATGAGAAAAAAGAGAAAAGAGAGAGAGAGAAGAAAAAAAATAAGAGAAAACACACATATACTAAATATATTGATTAACAATGTAAATAGTTTATGTGCTATATAACCCTCCTTCTGTGCAAGAAAAGTACCCTGTTTTACATACCTAATGTGAAAACTCTCATGTCATCTATTTTTAAAAAATATAGATAAACCCCGGGATTCATGAAGCTCGGCGCAAGGCCGGCGTAAGGCCTGCGCCGGCGGTGCATGGAATATCCGGCGCAGTAGCGCCATATACATATTAATGAGAGTGCACCGGAATCACAGACACGTGCGTAGTGTCGTGAAAGCGAGCCCAGGTAGGATGCGCGTCTGGAGGCGTGTCAAAGCCCAGCCGGCAGGGAG
>NC_056733.1:948621581-948647937 GCF_019279795.1 Protopterus annectens
CTTTTTTTATCACAAAGTCCTACTTTTTTTTACTTAAATTAAATGATTATGCTACTCAAAGGTTACCTAATTAATGTATTTCGGGATGATCTCCCATGTTCTGACGAGTGTACACTTTTTTACAAGACATGCAATAACAGGTCATGGCTAAAAAAATTATCTTTGGATCAGCACACTTGGCCTAATAAATAAAACTTACAAGCTCAAATGAGACAAAAATTAGCCTGACTTCCTAAACTGTTCTGCTCTATTCACCTAAAATTTAACAACCATTCACACTATCAGTATGAGGATAAAAAGACAGACACCATATCTTCTGATTCAAAGCAGTATGTCAAACATTTATGCATAAAAAATGACTTACTGCCATTTCTAAAATACCATGCAAGCTTCTTACATGTAACAGCCTAGAATTCTAAAACCATTCTAGCTGATGTAATAGGTACAAGGAAGACTTTCTTATTTTATCAATGTTTTGTTAACTGGGGTAGAACAATGATCTCATGAATCCTCCATCATTATATGCATTTGTTAATTTACTATGACACTGTAATCACATAGATAATGAACTCTGCAGAGTTTTCTTAAGAAATCTGTACAGCATTTTGAATTAAACTAAAATACACAACCCAAAGTAACAGCAATCGTTTACACAAAGTCCTTTCCAATTAAAAAAGAAATGACCTGAAGAAAAAATTAATAAACACTCTCTTTCTTTCGGCTTTTCCAGGTTAGGGGTCGCCACAGCGGATCACCATGTCAGCTCATGATTGGCAGTGGAGTTTTTACTGTGTTGCATTGCCAGCCCGGTGCCCAACCTTCCACAGAAGGCACACACACGCACTCATGCCTAGGGCCAATTTTAGTGTCCAATCCCCAATATTTGGGGATGTGGGAGGAAATCGGAGCACCCAGAGGAAACCCACACGACCACAGGGAGGACATGCAGACTTCACACAGAAGACACCCCAGCCGAAGATCAAACCTGAGAGCCTCTTGCTGTGAGGCGACAACGCTAACCGCTGCACCACCGCAGCTGTCCAAAAGATGAATAAGCAAATCCATTTTCTTGACAGGTATGAACCAGTGCATTCAGGCTATTGACAATCAATAAAAATCCCACAAATTTACCTTCTTGTTTTTGGAATGTCCTTCTAAATCAAAGGAACCAGATGATGCATACATAAATAACTTTCCCACAGCCTTGTGGTACCTTATAAAGAGTCTGGGGAACTAAGCACTTTTTCTACAATCCAGAAAGATTCCAAACACTACTATAGATTCTGTCTTATGGACATCAATTTCATAAACATGTGGACTGAGTTGCCATCTGTGGTCTAAGTGAACTTTTCACCCTATGCTGCTAGCTAAGCTCAAGTTCAGGTTTATTATGATACCTATAACCTTGGCACTTAACATAAAAATAATACACCAAACAGTCAAGTGTATCTACTATAACAATAAATGACATTAAAATAACAGTATTAGACCCATTAAAATAATTCAAATTCTATTAAAGTGCTGGGACATTACAGAACTATTAAAATGAGGACATACTGAAAGTCAGCTCAAAAAGTATGACGTAAGGGATGCCTTGAAGCCAGTCAGTGGTGAGGAGCCTCTCATCCCCCTGGTAGCATATTTCTAAGGTGTGGCCCTGGATAACACAAGATGACTGAAATCATGCCAGCACCTCTGCAAGCTGGGTGCAGGAAGGGAATAAATGCACTGCCTAGTAAACTAACACAACTTTAGGGATGATTTGAGATCTGAGTGGAAGCCACTGCAAACTGTGTAAATCCAGTGTATTGGAATTAAGGCAGCCCCTCACACAGTGGGATCGATGAATTCTGTACTAGCTGCACTCTATCTGGTTCTCAGCAATGTAGCACAGGTATAGTCTTTTACAGGGGTCACGGCATGTACTAAAAGGGTGATCTGTGGATAAAACAGGGGGGGGGGCTTTACATTCTAAAAGACAAACAAAAGCTTTCTTTGGACTAGATAGATATTACAGAAACTCTGTGCCTAATTTCACAACAACTGCCTGTCTTTTGAGAGACTGTACTAAAGAAAGTCCCTATCCAAGTACAATGGTCTCTTGCTCCACAGCATAGAGGGAGAAAGTCCTTTTGTTGCACATGACCAGAAGTCAAACAGTTGCTGAGGTGCACGCAGGAGCTGAGTAAAGGAGGAAAGGAGTGAGCTGCTGTAGCCAGCTTGTTCATTATGGAAGGAAGGGAGGTGGCTCTGGCTCGCTACATAGGTGACATCTAGCAGGAGAACTAGGTTTTCCACCCTGTGAAGTTCCAGCCAAGGAAGCCCTTGTTACTGACTGCAAGTCGGACATTAAGCAGAAGGGAATTCAGTATGCACAGGCATGCTTCCCCATGAGAGCATCTTGGGATTAGTGCTTCTGTTTTCTATTGGTGAGAGAAGGAGTGCAGTTACATTATTTACTGGAGACTGCTGATCACCAAAAAGCTTAATAACTGCTTTATAGGTGACAGCTTGGAATCTGTGCTTATATTCTGATCCTGGTGAGAGTAGGAGAGGAGTGCATGGATTCCTAACTCTTTCTGGTTGGAGAGTGAGTGTTTGTGCTTAACGTTCCTGATTGGTCTGATTGCTATTCCAGGCATCTACCAGAAAAAGGCTACAACCCTGCAGACCCTTGCAACATCTGGAACAAGACTGTGGATCACCAAAACAGGCCGTGGCCTGCTTCTCTTCTTGGTATTGGTGCTAACATTTTGCTTCTGGTGAGTGAGGCTGTGCTGAAACCAGCATTAGTAGTAGCCATTCATGTGACTCCCCTCTTTTCATCATTCTTGACAAGCTAATTTTTTATTTTCAGTAAGTACTGCTTGACTTCTTCCTAACTTTAGAATATCTGCCTAAATACTTCATCCTTAAATTTTCAGGATCTACGTATTAGTTTCCCCTCAAGTGTTTGGCAGTGCTCTGTACAGACTCAGACACTGAGTGAAATTTTCCTGCAAAAGGCTTCAGTACTTAATATATCGAGCTCATATCCAGGCATGCCTAAAAGTCAGTTCCCTGTGATTTCTCCTGTAAACCTGGTGAACTTGGGCATTTTGGAGCAATGTACCAACTGCCTCATGTACAAAGACAACCCTCTCCTATTACCTCCCAACACTATGACTTGTGAGAGATGCACATATACAGCCAAATTGGAAGCCAAGCACTCCTCAGCCAAGACTGGATTAGCCAGTCAAGAAGAGAAGGATAACACCTGCACCACACCACATTAAACACATAGCCCTCCATAACTTACACCACCACAACCCTCACAAAACACACACCTACTTTCGCGGAGGCTCTCAATAAAAATCTGCCCTAACAACAGAGACCTCCAAGGGAGAAACACAAACCACCAGCACAAACCATGAGACACACAGAGACACACAGCTCACAAACAGTGTGCCACTCACCCAAAGTCCATAAGGCAAAACAATTTACCCAATAGACTAGTCATAGGTGACTCAATAATAAGGCACACTGATATCCCACTCACTAGACTGAATAAGAAGGTTACAGCTGCCTGTCGAGTGCTAGAATCCGCCACATAATGCACCCAACTTAGGTCACTCCACAACAGGTACAAATATGACTCTCATTGTCCATGTTGGTGTCAATGACCTGAGATGTACCTCCCTGGACTACATGAAGAGAGACATAGAGGAGCTCTCGGAATCTTGTAGCCCAGGCAGGTATGACCCTAGCTCTGAGTAGCATCCTACCGTCATGCAGAATGATACCACAGTACAAGCAGAAAATGACTGACTTCAACAATTGGCTAAGTTTCTGGTGTCATTCTAAGGGGATCCAGTATCTGTCTGCCTGGGATGACATGATCGACAGACCTCGATGATTCGCCAGAGATGGCCTGCACCTGTCACCCCAGGGTTTCAGGAAACTGGCCAAGACTGTTGCCACCTTCTATAGTCCCTTTTTTAGGCAATGTCCTGAAGAAAAATTACCACCACAACAGCTGCAAGCAAACGAAATATGAGGGTTATGCTACTCAACGCTAAAATGGAGAACATCGGCATTTTTGCAGTGGCGGAAACCTGGTTCAACACTCCGGAGAGCATCCCAGAACTACCAGGCTATAACTCATACCACACCTTTCGGCACCTAAACCTCGACCAAAGCACTAAAGCTGGTGATGTCTCCAAATTCATAAAGGATATGCACACTTCCAGACTAGTAGCCTAATATAACGCATCAGAGATATTTCAGGTACAGCTAACACTGGGTAAAACTGCAATCCAAGTTTTAGCCGGTTACAGATTCCCCCACCATGTCCCAAGACTCCCACTCCACATTCCTAAACACACTTCAAAATATTAGGGTGCAACCCAATACTCTTATACTGGGAGACTTTAACTACCTCTCCATTAACTGGAAAAATTACTATGTACCAACACACTTGCTCAATGTTTTCTGGAATTCATTAATTCCAATTCCCTGGACCAACTCATTCTTACCCCCACCAGGGGTAGAAACATCCTTGACCTGGTCATTACTAATACGGACGACCATCGCTCTACACCAGTAATCAACTCCTCCCTGGTCAGATCTGACCACAAGCTAATCACCATGGAAATCCACATCCCACCCTCACCCCCCCCCCCCCAAAAGGAAAGCACCATAAAAAACTTCTCCAAACCTAATTTTGGGCTTCTAAAAACAGAGATGGCTAACTTGACGACACCCATGCAAATGGAAAATAGGTGCATGACTGCTGAATCATACACCAATGCACTGTATGAGCGCATAAACAAGTGCATGGAAAGTACAGTTGTGTACACTTACCATAAATGTAGATGTTCCGAGTGTATTCACTGTTGCAGTAATCACATCTGGGTAATCTGCTTGCAGTAGCCCTCAGTCAGCCTGATTATCAAAGTTTTGGGTCCTGCTTCGGTTGCCATCTCATCTTCCATGACGTCAGGTAGTCAGGGGTATAAAGCATGCAGCTGATGCCATTACATCAGTTTTTCTTGCCCCAGATGTCAGGTGCCCCCATAATGGGAAGTAATTATATACAAGATTACACCTCCAACAAAAAAAGCAAATACACCAAAAAGCTTTAAGCATAGTAAACAAGAGCAGAGGTATAATCAAAAGAAGTCAGAGGGCTGGAGGGAAGGTAACCAGGACTGCAACAGTGAATACACTCGAACATCTACATTTATGGTAAGTGTACACAACTGTTTATGTTCTTCGTGTTTCATTGTTGCAGTCATCACATTTGGGCAGATTCCCAAAGCTAAGGATGGGAGGAGGTAATTAGATAGCATTAGGACCAGCTATAAGGCCCTGCAAGACTGCAGTGGCAAAACCAGCTCTGGATTTAGAAAAAATTGGCAAGTGGTAATGCTTGGTGAAGGTATGTACAGAACACCAGGTAGCAGCTTCTAGGATGTCCCTGGTAGGGACACCTGAGAAAGGCTGTAGAGGTAGATGCAGCCCTGGTTGAATGTGATCTTATCCCCTGTGGGGTAGGTTTTCCATGGTGCTTATAGCAGAAATGAATGCAATGACCTATCCACTTAGAAATGGTTTGCTTTCAAATGGCCTTCCCCTCTGCCCCTGCAGCAAATGCAACCAGCAGCTGTTCAGATTTCCTGAGAGTCTTAGCCCTGTCCAAGTAAAATCTAAGTTGTCTGTGCATGTCCAAAGGAGTGCAGTATTTGTTCCCCTTTGTTCTGTGGATTAGAAAAGAATGTTGGAAAATGAATGGACGGATTAAGGGCCAGACTGGATACCACTTTGGGCATGAAGGAGGGATAGGTCCTGAGGAACACCCTGCCCGCATTAAAGATGATGAAAGGCTCCACTGCCATGAGGCCTGTAATTCAGACACCCTTCTTGCTGAAGTGATGGCTAGAAGGAAGGCTGTTTTCCAAGAAAGGAATTTCAACTCTGCGTTTGCAGCTGGCTCAAAGGGAGGTAGAGTGAGCTTTTCCAATACAAAGTTAAGGTCCCAGTCTTCAGTTTTTGGCCCCTCTGAGGAATTGCTTCAGCCACTGGGGGTGCACAAGCCAGTGCATTTCTTTGTGCTGGTCCCAAGCCCGGATAAATGGGGAGGGTTGCGTCAGGAAGGGCATCCGGCGTAAAACTTCGCCAAAACATTTCATGAAGACACCAAGAAAAATTTTTATACCGGATCGGTCGAAGCCCAGGTTAACAATGACCGCCACCAATACTGTTAGCCTACAGGGTGCTGGCGGAAATTGGGCTACTGTTGGCCGAAGGAGGAGGAGAGGCGGAAGACATGGCCGAAGGCAGGAAAAGAGGAGAAAGGCTAGGACTGTGGTAGTGAGGGTCGGAACTTTGAATGTTTGCAGTATGACTGGTATAGGGAGAGAGCTAGCTGATATGATGGACAGAAGAAAGGTTGCTATATTGTGTGTGCAAGGGACCAGATGGAAGGAGAGTAAGGCTAGGTGTATCGGAGGTGGGTTCAAATTGTTTTATCATGGTGTGGATGGGAGGAGAAATGGCGTAGGAGTTATTCTGAAGGAACAGTATGCCGCGAGTGTTTTGGAGGTGAAAAGAAAGAGTGTGGGATAGAGTGATGTTTATGAAGCTGGAAATTGATGGTGTAATGATGAATGTTGTTAGTGCGTATGCTCCACAAGTTGGGTGTGCAATGGATGAGAAAGAAAAATTTTGGAGTGAATTGGATGAAGTGGTGATGACTGTACCCAAGGGTAAGAGAGTGGTGATTGGAGCAGATTTCAATGGGCATCTTGGTGAAGGGAACAGAGGGGATGAAGAAGTGATGGGTAGGTATGGTGTTAAACAAAGGAATGCAGAAGGTCAGATGGTAGTGGATTTTGTGAAAAGGATGGACATGGCTGTGGTGAATACGTATTTTAACAAGGGGGAGGAGAAAGTGTAGTTAGGCAGCATAGGATAGTGGTTTGTAGGATGAAGTTGGTTATCAAGAAGAAGAGGAGGAGGAGTGTGAGGGCAGCACCAAGGATCAAGTGGTGGAAATTGAAAAAGGGTAACTGTGAGGTGGAGTTCAGGGATGAGTTAAGGCAGGCACTGGGTGGCAGTGAAGAGTTACCAAATAGCTGGGTAACTACAGCAGATCTAGTAAGGGAGACGGCTAGAAAGGTGCTTGGTATCACATCTGGACAGAGGAAGGACAACAAGGAGACATGGTGGTGGAATGAGGAAGTACAGGAGAGTATACAGAGAAAGAGGTTGGCAAAGAAGAAGCGGGATTGTCAGAGAGATGAAGAAAGTAGACAGGAGTATAAGGAGATGAGGTGCATGGCAAAGAGAGGTGGCGAAGGCTAAGGATAAGGCATATGAAGAGTTGTATGAAAGGTTGGACACTAAGGAGGGAGAAAAGGACCTGTACCGAATGGCTAGACAGAGGGTCCGAGCTAGGAAAGATGTGCAGCAGGTAAAGGTGATAAAGGATAATGAGGGAAACATACTCACAAGCGAGGAGAGTGTGTTGAGGAGATGGAAAGAGTACTTTGAGGGGTTGATGAATGAAGAGAATGAGAGGGAGAGAAGGTTGGATGATGTAGGGATAGTGAATCATGAAGTACAATGGATTAGTAAGGAGGAAGTAAGGATAGCTATGAAGAGAATGAAGAATGGAAAGGCTGTTGGCCAAGATGACATACCTGTGGAAGCATGGAGGTGTTTAGGTGAAATGGCAGTGGAGTTTTTAACCAGATTGTTTAATGAAATCTTGGAAAGTGAGAGGATGCCTGAGGAATGAAGAAAAAGTGTTTTGGTACCGATTTTTAAGAATAAGGGTGATGTGCAGAGCTGTAGTAACTACAGAGGGATTAAATTGATCAGTCACAGCATGAAGTTATGGGAAAGAGTAGTGGAAGCAAGGATAAGAAGGGACGTGATTAGTGATCAGCAGTATGGTTTCATGCCAGGAAAGAGCACTACATATGCGATCTTTGCTCTGAGAGTGTTGATGGAGAAGTACAGAGAATGTCGGAAGGAGTTGTATTGTGTTTTTGTAGACTTAGAGAAAGCATATGACAGGGTGCCTAGAGAGGAGTTGTAGTATTGTATGAGGAAGTCAGGAGTGTCTGAAAAGTATGTAAGAGTGGTATAGGATATGAACGAGGGTAGTGTGACAGCGGTGAAGTCTGCGGTGGGAGTGACGGATGCGTTTAAGGTGGAGGTGGGGTTACATCAAGGATCAGTTCTGAGCCCTTTCTTATTTGCAATGGTGATGGACAGGTTGACAGACGAGTCAGACAGGAGTCCCCGTGGACTATGATGTTTGCAGATGACATTGTGATCTGTAGTGAGAGTAGGGAACAGGTGGAGGAGACCCTGGAGAGATGGAGATATGCTCTAGAGAGAAGAGAATGAAGGTCAGCAGGACAAGACAGAATATATGTGTGTGAATGAGAGGGAGGATAGAGGAATGGTGAGGATGCAAGGAGTAGAGGTGGTGAAGGTGGATGAGTTTAAATACTTGGGGTCAATAGTTTAGAGTAACGGTGAGTGTGGAAGAGAGGTGCAGAAGAGAGTACAGGCAGGATGGAGTGGGTGGAGAAGAGTGTCAGGAGTGATTTGTGACAGACGAGTACCTGTATGAGAGAAAGGGAAGGTCTACAAGAGGGTAGTGAGACCAGCTATGTTATATGGGTTGGAGACAGTGGCATTGACAAAAAGGCAGGAGTTTGAGCTGGATGTGGCAGAATTAAAGATGTTAAGATTTGCACTGGGTGTGACGAGGGTGGACAGGATTAGGAATAAGTATATTACAGGGTCAGCCCAGGTTGGAAGGTTTGGAGACAAAGCCAGAGAGGCACGATTACATTGGTTTAGACATGTGCTGAGGAGGGATGCTGAGTATATTGGGAAAAAGATGCTAAGGATGAAGCTACCAGGTAACAGGAAAAGAGGAAGGCCTAAGATAAGGTTTATGGATGTGGTGAGAGAGGACATGCAGGTGGTTGGTGTGACAGAGCAAGATGCAGAGGACAGGAAGAAATAGAAACAGGTGATCTGCTGTGGTGACCCCTGACGGGAACAGCCGAAAGAAGATGATGATGAGGAATTGCTTCAGCAGTGGATGAGAGAAGAGGGGTTGTTCTGTATTGTAATGAGCTGAAATTGCTGAGGCATGAATTTTGATGGAGGAAAAGGAAAGGCCCTTGTGAAGCATCTCAGTTAAGTACTGAAGAATATGGGGTAAATTGGGCGCTGCTGTGCCCATCCCCTGAGTTTGGCTCCAGGAACAGAATCTTTTCCATTTTTCAGCATAGTATTTTCTAGTACTAGGCCTCCTTGCCTCCAGGATGACATCCATCACTTGCTTACTGAATGATGGTAACGGAGAGATCAGGTAATTAGCCAGGCTGCCAGGTTCAGGGTTTGAAGTTGTGGGTGCCAAATCTGGCCCTCCTGCTGGGACAGCAGGGCAGGGGTCTGAGGCAGGTGCCATGGTGCCAGCAGTGACACACTGTGCAAGAGGGGTACCAGTGTTGGCGTGGCCAGTCTGGTGCAATCAGTATTGTCCTTGGTTTGTCCTGTTTGATCTTTAGCAGTACCTTGGAGAGGAGAGGCAGATGAGTAAGGCATAATCTGATAGGTTTTTCCAGTTGAAGGACAGGGCATCCACTTTCCAAGCTTGTTTTTGGGGAGTCCTTGTGCAGAATTTGTCCAATTGGTAGTTCTGGGGAGGGAGGCAAACAGGTTTATCTCCGGGCTCCTGCACTTGTTTCTAAACATGTTGAATAACTTCGGTTCCAGTTTCTACTCGTGTGGTTCCATGAGATTTCTGTTTAGGTTGTCTGAAGTGTATTTAGCTTTCCTGGCAGGAATTGAGCCTGTAGGTGCACTTGGTAGCTCAAGGCTGTGTTCCACAAAGCCATGGCTAGTCTGCAGAGAGGGTATGAGTGGTTACCCCTGCTTGTTTATGTACCACATAACAGTGGTGTTGCCCATCTTTACCAATAACTGTCCTGGAAGAATGTGGTCCTTGAAGGCTGTCAGAGCATTCTGTACAGCTAACATTTCTTTTTGATTGATATGCAGGTGCATTTGAATTGGGTTCCATTTGCCCTGAATGCACTGCCCTGCCAAGTGAGCCCCCCATGCATAGTCCAATGCGTCTTGTTGTTAGGGTTTGTGCGGCAGGGGGTAGAGTGAATGGCAGGCCTCTGCTCACCAAAGGAACTTTACCTGTTGACAAGGTATGATAGTTTACCATGGGGGGGGGGGGAGTCTTACTACTCCCCTGCTTTGGAAGTGGGAGCCCCCCCACTGCTTAGGCCTGTGAGTACCCTGGGACTGAAGCCTGAGTGCTCTGCTGGTTCTGGGTTTGGACTGAGAAGGCCTGGAAGAGGCAGGAAAGGACCAATTCTTAGACGGCCAATGCCTACTAAATCTGGGAGGCTGTACTCGCAGGAAATCTTTAATAGTTTGCATAGATTTAGCTTTTTCCTCCATCTTTTTAAGTATGTCTTCTGCTTTGCTGCCAAACAGGCGGTCTTGGTTTAAGAGAGCATCCAGTAATTTAGCTTTAACATGATCTGGCAAAGATTGCTCCTTAAGCCAAGCTTGCCTTCTAAGTAAAGACCCACTGACAGCAGCCCTGCAAGATGCCTCTAATGAATCAAAACCAATTTGCAAAGTATGTTTTCCAACTTGTTCAGCAGAATGCATTAAGTCCTGTAAATCTTTATTTTCAGCACAGTCAGGAATCAACATAATTTTCTGTTTAAGCAATCCAATAATATGCTGCTGATACTTTAACATATGAAACTGGCAGTTTAAGGCCCTAATGGCCAAGGTTGCAGAAGTGTATACCTTCTTACCCAATCTATCCAGCGCCCTGGAATCTCTATCAGAGGGTGTAGGATTCTAGGCAGTAGTAGCCTTAATGCCCTTGGGTCCCTGTGAAATGGTCTCAGGATCAGCAGTATGATTTTTAAAGAGGAACTTGTGAGAGTCAGATACCCTGTAATACCTATCAGGTTTTCTGGGAGCAGGAGGTAGAGAGTCAGGGGCCAGGCTAGATTCCGAGAAGGCATCATCTACAATGTCCAGTACAGGAGGGATAGCTAAAGGCCTGTGTTGAGGCAGGAGTAAGAATTCCCTAAGCCTCTTTTTGGAGTCAGAGTAATCCTGGCTTTCCCAGCAAAAATGCTCCCTAAGAGTATGTAAGGTTTCACCAAAAGAGAAATCCTCTGGAGGGGAAGCAGAGGGAATGGAGTTCTCTGCATCAGAATCCTCATAGGTAGATAAGGGCATATCCTTGGTCATCAGAGAAAACGGAAATTTCAGAATCCTGATCAGAAGAATCAGAAGGAAAATCAGTTCTAGGTCTCTTAGAGGGGGAAGGATGGCTTCCCCCGATTAGAGTAATAAGGTCTTCAACCATTCTTATCATTTGTTTTTTTAGGCATAGGGGCCTGACCATGCAGTCTGGGCATCGGTTTTCTAGGCATGGCTCGAGTTTTAGGCCTTGAAGAAAAAGATGGTGTCAGTTTAATATGCAAGTCAGTAGGCCTGAATACACCCTCAGATGCCGGTGCCTGCACAGCGGCTCCGGATCCATCCAAGGTAGAGACATCCACAGGTTCCACAGTCGAAGAAGCATCTTGCGGCATACCGGACTCCGAATGGGTCTCAGTAGAGGCCTGCGAATCTGAAGTAATGGGTATCAGGGGCTGTGAAAGCACCTCACTAAATAATGATATCTCATCTGGGGACAAGGAGGTTATAACATCCCTGTATTCTTCACTTATATGGCCCATTATTGAGTACAATGCCCCTTTCGGCATGTACCTCACAAAGCACATGCAGAAACTGAGAGGTTCCTCTCCAAGTGAGTACCGGTGAACTGGTGACTAGCTTAGGAGAAGCGTCAGCAGCTTTGGACCCAAGTGGTCTGTCTCTGTCTTTATCTCTGCGTTTTTTCCAAATGTCGGTAGTCGGGAGAAGCGTCAGCAGCAGCTTTGGACCTAAGCGGTCTGTCTCTGTCTTTATCTTTGCGTTTTTTCCAAATGTTGGTAGTCGGGTGGCTTACCGAAGCCATTTCTGGATAATTGAACCGAGTACCAAAATATTTAGATGCGTAAATGAACCAACAACAAATAGTACGATGTTTGAATAAGGCACAAAACCGACAGCAAGGTATGTCATGGTCTGGGCCTAAGCAAGGAATGCAGTACGAATGAAAATCTTTATGAGGTATTTGCTTTCCATAAGAAATAAAATTGTTAACTTTTACTGACATCAGTTAAGAGCAAGACAAAGGATCCCCAATGGGGTCCTTAGCTTAGTTGAAGACTTTGGATCTGAAACTCAAACAAAAATTTCAGGAGTCGGCCGACCGGTACTTGCAAACTGCTTCTGCTTCGGGCACCGCACGGCAAAAACAACTGACGTAATGGCATCGGCTGCATGCTTTATACCCCTGACTACCTGATGTCATGGAAGAAGAGACAGCAACTGACGCAGGACCCAAGACTTTGATAATCAAGCCGACTGAGGGCTACTGCAAGCAGATAACCCAAATGTGATGACTGCAACAGTGAAACACGAAGAACATTGGGCCATACCAAACAGAACCAAGACATTGTCCTCCAAAAAATGGAAGCCAATCTGGTGGTCCCCCACCATAAATAAACTCTACAACAGAAGGAAAAAAAACTGTTGCAGACAAGGGTGAATTTCCAAGATTGGAAAAACTCCCTTGTTAGCCTCAGTAAAAAACTGAGATCCATCATCAAATCCTCTAACTAGCTACAAAAACAAAATTGCTACATATTCTAAACACAACCACAATGCATTCTATAGTTATGTCAAGAATCTACATGGCAATACTCAGATCTGCTCTGAATTACAGCACAAAGGCAATACATATACAGAACCAACTGATATTGCCAACATATTGGCCGATAGGTTCAGTGCGAACTTTACCCCCCTTTCACCCCCTAAAGGGCCTATCGCAATACCTGAGGAATGCCAAGTCCCTATTATCACAGCTACACAGGTAAAACCCACACTGTCCAAAGCCAAGAATACAGCTTTCATGGTACTTGATAATATCCCTGGCTGTGTTCTACATGAATTACAAAGTGAACTGGCACCACACTTGAGTACCCTGTTCAATCACAGTCTCATTTCAGGCTTTGTTCCTACCGAATGGCGCACTGCTACGGTCATCCCACTCCACAAAGGGGGAACGACTACAGACCCTGGGAACTACCGCCCCATTAGTCTGACGAGTCTGATACATAAGGCTATAGAGCGCATCATCATGGACCTTATAAATAAGGACATAGGGAATCTCCAAACTCTGGACCCCACACAGTTTGGGTTTGTGAAAGGTAGATCATGCCTCCTCAGCCTGATTGACTTCTTTGAGTCTGTCACCAGAGCTGTGGATGAGGACAAGGTAGTTCACACAGCCTACCTAGATCTTGCCAAGGCCTTCGACATCATCCCTCACTCAGGAATCATAGATAGGGGTTTATGCCTAGTTTAGTGAGTCTATGTCATAAGATGGGTTGCCAACTGGCTCACTGACAGAACCCACACTGTGAAAGCAGCAGACTCCAGATCTGACTACCGACCAGTTATAAGTGGTGTCCCACAGGGATCAGTCCTAAGTCCCCTCCTGTTTGGCATCTACATCTCTGAAGTTCAAGCAAACACAAAGGGACTCTGGCTGACCAAGTTCGCAGATGATTGCAAACTGGGAGCCATTATTGATTCTCCAACTGATGTAGACATTAATGCCTCACTGACACCAATGACTGCTGCCAGAAAGTACAGTTTTGTACCTACCATAAATGTAGATGTTCGAGGATTCCCTTGCTGCAGTCCTGACTATTGGGTATAGTCCGCGTCCCAGTCGGCCCGAATACCAGAGTATAAGGCTGACGTGGGTCATGGCGCCTTTAGACTGACGCCAGTACGCAAGGGTATTAAGGCGCAGGACCGACGCCATTTCCTCAGTCTTTTCTTGCCCCAGATGTCAGAAGACCCAAAAAGACAAGACCCAAAAAACCTGCACCAAAAAACATGTACAATATATATACAACAATATATACAAAAATATAAGCATGTAAACTCACCTACACAACCACCCCTGAAACACAGAGGGAAGGAGGGAGGTAGGTAATTGGAAAGCAAGGGAATCCTCAACATCTACATTTATGGTAGGTACAAAACTGTACTATGTTCTTCGCCTTCCCTTGCTGCAGTCCTGACTATTGGGTAGAATCCCAAAGCAGAGGTAAGGGAGGCTGGCAAATTATAAAGTAGCAGGAGCTGACAACATGCCTTGTAAAACAGCTGTGGCAAACCAGCCCTAGACTTAGTGTATATAGGCAGGTGATAATGCCTAGAGAAAGTATGCACTGTGCTCCAAGTAGCTGCTTCCAGAATATCCTTAGTTGCCACCCCTTAGAAATGCTGTTGAAGTGGCAGTAGCCCTAGTGGAATGAGGCCTAATCCCAGCTGGAACCTCTTGCCATGATGGGAATAACAAAATGCAATGCAAAAGCCAATCCACCTAGAAATAGTTTGTTTTGACACAGGCTTGCCCTGTGAACTCAAAGCAAAAGAAACAAGTAACTGCTGAGACTGCCTAAAATTTTAGTCCTGCTCAAATAATAACGCAATTGCCTGTGTACATCTAAAGTGTGCAAAATCTTTTCCCTTTATTTTGAGGATCTGCAAAAACGTAGGCAAATGAATAGTTTGGTTTAAAGCCACACTAGAAACCACCTTAGGCATAAAGGA
Source organism: Protopterus annectens (assembly GCF_019279795.1). Taxonomy (NCBI): domain Eukaryota; kingdom Metazoa; phylum Chordata; order Ceratodontiformes; family Protopteridae; genus Protopterus; species Protopterus annectens. The sequence goes on from NC_056733.1 coordinate 948,636,375, forward strand.
AGGATTAGTACGTAATGAAACCCTGTCCTTATGGAAAACCAAGAAGGGCTCTACTGCCATAAGGGCCTGCAACTCAGACACCCTTCTTGCAGAAGTAATAGCCAACAGAAAGCAGTCTTCCATGACAAATATTTCAATTCAGCAGTAGCTGCAGGCTCAAAAGGTTGTAGAGTAAGTTTTTCCAACACAAAATTGAGATCCCAAGCAGGAGTAGGAGCTCTACGTGGGGGTCTTATATTCTTTGCCCCTCTAAGAAACTGCTTGAACAAAGGATGCGAAACCAAAGGTGGGTCACAATCATAGTGAGCTGAAATTGCTGCAGCATGAATCTTTATGGAAGAGAAGGACAAACCTTTGTCCAATAATTCAGTAAGATATTGAAGAGCCACACTCAAATTAGGCTCTGAAATCTCCAAATTCTTTGTTGTACTCCAAAATAAAAATCTCTTCCATTTTTCATGCACTCTCCTAGTACTAGGCCTTCTAGCTTCCATAATCACATTTAAAACTTGTTGAGGAAGTTGAGACCTGCTGTGCTTCAACACAGAATATGCCAAGCTGTGAGATGAAGAGATTGAAGCTTGACATTGAGCAGATGACCGTCCTTCTGAGATAACAGATGAGGAATCAGAGGTAAAGGCCATTGAGGCTTCTTTACAAGACTCCTTAGAAGTGGGTACCAGTGTTGCCGAGGCCAATCTGGAGCTATCAAAATCATCCTTGGCCTGTCTTGTCTGACCTTTAATAATACCTTTGGAAGAAGAGGCAGAGGTGGAAAGGCATAGACATGAAGGTTTTTCCAACTGAAAGACAGAGCATCCACTTTCCAAGCTGTGTGATGAAACCCCTTTGTGCAATACTTTGGCAGCTGGTGGTTTAGTGGAGAAGCGAACAGATCTATGTCTGGAGTTCCCATGACACTGTCAATTTCTGAAATACATGAAGATCCAGTTTCCACTGTGGGGATCCATGATTTGTCTGCTTAATACATCTGCTAGGGAGTTCTGTGCTCCTGGCAGAAACCTTGCCTGAAGAGTCAGTTGCAGGCTTAACGCAGTCTCCCATAAAATCATTGCTTGCCTGCATAGAGGATAAGAATGTGTTCCCCTTGCTTGTTGATGTACCACATGACAGTCGTGGTTGTCTGTTAGAATCAACACCTGCCCTGGAAGAAGTAACCCTTGAACGCCAGCAATGCAAACTGGACTGCTAACATCTCCTTCATGTTGATATGTAGATGCTGTAGTCTGGCAGGCCACTTGTCTTGTATCCACTTTCCATTTAGATGAGCTCCCAAGCAGTGTCCGAGGCATCTGTCGTTAAAATCTGACTCGCCTCTGGCCGGGTCACAGAGAGTCCCTTGTTTAGGTGACATTCCTGAGCCCACCACAAGAATTCCTTTTGAAGGCAAGGTATTATGTGAATGACAGTGTCGAAATCTTGGCAGTGCTGTGTCCATACATTTTTGAGATACCATTGCAGCTTCCTCATATGCAGTTTGGCATTGGGAAGCACCAGAATACAAGATGCCATGAACCCTAATGCTTGAAGGACTGTCCTTGCAGTCAGCACGGACTGATGAGATAGTTGATGGAAGTAAAGTGACAGACTCTTTTGTTTGTCCGGGGTTAAAAGGCCATCTGGCTGCTGTATTCAGTCTCACACCCAGAAAGCACATGTCTTGAGAGGGTACTAGACTGGACTTTATTTCGCTCACAGAATACCCTAGGCATCTTAGCACTGCTATGACATATTCCAGATGCTGTAGAAGGTCTTCCTTTTCTTGAGCCAGAATCAGGCAGTCGTCCAAGTAAGGATAGATTTGAATGCCTTGAAGCCTGAAGTAAGCTATCACTGGAGCCAGAACCTTTGTGAATACTCTGGGCAGTAGATAAGCCAAAGGGCAATGCAGAGAACTGATAATGAAAATCTCCAGTTCAAATCGCAGATACTTTCTGCAACTTAGCCTTATAGGCACATGAAGGTAGGCTTCCTTGAGATCCAAAGTTACCATCCAGTGATCCTTGCCCAGCAGAGGTAACAGTTGCTGTAACGCCAACATCTTGAACTTGGGAATGTCCAGATAAGTGTTGAGGATAGATAAATCCAAAATTGGTCTCCACGTGTTCCCCTTCTTTGGTACTAGGAACAGGCGAGAATAAAATCCAAGCCCTTTCTGATACAGGGACTGGCTGAATGGCCCCTATCTGGAGTAACTGAGAAACTTGCTTGTGAGCCTCTTTTCTTTGTGGAGGAGGAACATCTGGCATGCCTTTGAAAGGGGCATTGTGTGGAAATAAAATCTGTAACCGTGATGAATGATATCCAGCACCCATCTGTCTTGAGTGATTAAATCCCAATTTTCTTTGGAAAGAGACAATCTTCCTCCCAAAGGAGCTGCCAGACGAGAGTCCACTGGCAGCTGAAAAGGCAGGTCATTGGTTCTGCTTACGAAAGGACTGACCCCTGCCCTCACCAGAAGTCTGAGCAGGTGAACTGTCTGATCTAGGCCTAAACGAACCTTGAGCCCTGCCCCTACCACGTCTAGACCTACCCCTAGACTGGGAACCATAAGCAGGATATGTCCACCCCTTAGCAGGCCAATTTCTACTAAACTGGAGGCTGCACCTGCAAAAATCTTTAACAGTCTGCATAGACTTAGCTTTGTCCTCCATTTTCTTTAAAACTGCTTCCACAGGCGGTCCAAACAACACATCAGACTGTAAAGGAGCATCCAAAATCCTGGACTTAACATGCTCAGCTAAATTCTGATCCTTCAACCAGGCATGTCTGCGAAGAACAGAACTAGTAGCAGCCACCCTCGAGGAGGCCTGAACAGCATCAAAACCACACTGCAAAGAATGCTTACCCACTTGTTCAGACACATGAACCAAATCCAGCAATTCTTTACACTCAATACCTTCCGCCAAAGCATCCACCTTAGATTTCAATTGTGAAAGGAGATAATTCTGATATTTCAGCATATGAAACTGACAATTCAACGCCTCATGGCTAGAGTGGAAGAAGTATATACTTTCTTCCACCTATCCAAAGCCCTTGCCTCTTTATCAGAGGGTACAGGATTTTAACCACAGAAGCTTTAACACCTTTAGGCCCCTGAGAAACAGTTTCTGGGTCCGCCTGGGACTCTTAAACAAATACTTATGAGCTTCGGGCACCCTATAATACCTATCAGGCTTAACAGGAGCAGGAGGCAAGGAGTCAGGGTTCAGGGAAGCCTCTGCAAAACATCCTCCACCACATTCAACACAGGAGGAATAGCTAAGGGCCTATGCTGGGGTAAAACAAGAATTCCCTAAGCCTTTTCCTGGAATCAGAGTAATCCTGGCCTTCCCATTTAAAATGCTCCCTCATGGAGTGAAGAGTCTCTGAAAATGAAAAATCCTCAGGAGGAGAAGCTGTAGGAGTGGAATCATCCACATCAGAATCAGAATAAGCAGGAAACTCTTGCAAGTCTTCCACAGAAGACTCTGAAGCCTGTGAACACTGTTCAAAACTATCAAACTCCTGTTCCACCCTAGGCCTCTTATCAGGCGGGGCATAGAACCTCTAATCAGAGTAATCAAATCTTCTGCCATTTTAAGCATATGTTTCTTAGGCACAGAGCCCGAAATGCTAGGAGAAGCCCCACAGAAGCTGAACTTGGCCTACCTCTAAAAAGAAGCTTTGGCAACAGAAGGAGAGGCCCTAACTACCTTGGGAAGAGAGGGAAGAACAGTTACCTGAGAAGCCCCTCAGCCTGGCCTACCTCCTGAGAGGGCACATCCTGTAACAGTAAAGTCTGCCTGAGACTCCATAGAGACTCCTGGCAAAACCTCTGGCTCCCTGAGTTTCTAAAGAACCGGCGTCCGGGACTGCGGTTCCTCACCCTAGGCTTCACTGTTTTGTCCTTGCACTTCTTGGATGAAGCGGCCGGAGCATCCGACGGCATATTATAATTGCAACGCTTCCCAAACACTAACCTAGCACAATCAAGCCTCCTCTTAATAGTGCTTGTTAATCTAGCACAAGGCGGCAACCAACAACGCCGTGCTCAGGCCCTAAACAAGGTATACACAATGTATGATAATCCCTATGCGGTATCTGCTTCCCACAAGAAATACAGTTATTCACTTTTTCTGACATCCGTTAAATACTGAGGCAAGAAAAACCAAAATGTTCTAGCGGGGTTACTTAGCCAACTCTGTTTAGGTCTGAAACTCCGGTTTGGAAAATCTCAGAACGCCAACCTGCACTCGCAAAATTGCTTCTGCATCGACCATGCGGCAAAAGACTGAGGAAATGGCGCGGTCATGCGCATTAGTACCCTGGCGCACTGACGTCAGTCTAAGGCGCCATGACCGACGTCAGCCTTATACTCTGGTATTCGGGCCGACTGGGACGCGGACTATACCCAATAGTCAGGACTGCAGCAAGGGAAGACGAAGAACATCCATGGCCTTAAGCTCAATGCCAAAAAGTGCATTGTCATTCATTTTGGAAAATATTCGGTGCCCATGAACAACCACATAGGCGAAAGCCCACTAAACACCGAAGGTGTGATAAGAGACCTGGGACCACGGGTTGACAGCAACCACTCCTTTGATAACCGCACTGCCACTGTAGTCAGAAAGTACTTCTGTGTGGCAAATCTTATTACAAAAGGTTTCTCATGCAGGAAGAAAGAGGTCATAATCCCTCTCTACACGTCTTTCATTAGACCTATTATAGAATACAACGCCCCATTTGGTATGTACCTCACTAGACACCTACAACAACTGGAAAGGCCACAAAAATACCTCACTAAGTGGATCTTAGGCCTTAGATACATGCCCTATATGGACAGACTAAAAAAACTCCAGCTATACTCTCTCTTATCGCCTACTTTGAGGCGATTTCTGCTTGACCTACAAAGCCATGTCTGACCCAGAGCTGCTAGATATGCTACACCTAAAGAAATCCCAATCCCTCCGTGCCACAAGCTCCAGGGACCTAAACCTTGTTACCACAATAAACAGAACATGCTGGAGGGACAGGTTCCTAACCCAAAGACTTCCCATACTCTGGGACAAACTTCCCATTCAGGTCAAGCAGAGCACCTCATTGGCCCTCTAAGAAAAATCTTGACGAGTGGATGGGCAATAGGAAGTTCACCCTGGGGATCACTTCAGTGGCCTTGCATGACAAGGGCAGTGGGAACTAACTTTGGGTGGCATGATGTCAGGGAATCTTCTTGGGCTAGGCTTATAAAGGCTCAAGGGCCATTAGCCTAGTACACACATATGAATCTATTAAACTTACCCATGCTAAAATGCATGTTACAAGGCAGTCTTCCAAATTACATGGACTGTTGTCTATTTATCAGTAGTACTGTTCCTCTCCCAAATGTAAAAAACAGTTTGCATGTTTTCAGTAAACATTAATTTTTAGCCCCATGAAATACATATATTTCTTGTTCTTGTCCCCCCCTCACTTTCATACTTTATTTTTAAATAAACTTTGCAGATACATGAAAGAATATTTGAAAATTTCACTTGTAATACAATCTCCAGACTTCCCATGGCCAGCTGCCTGCACCTGTTGACTTCTCGTCTCCCACTGAAAGGATTTGCTAATGGAAAAACATCCAATAACTTTACAAATGCAATAAACTTACCATTTTCCATGTCTTGCAAAAATTTGTCTTATTTTTCAAGCCTACATTCCATACCAAGGACATTAATCTAGACATCCACCCTTGTAAAAACAGGAAATTATCTTTATTCTACAAATAAAATACTCAACAATCAACTTTTAAAGCCCAATATCACATTATATTAATTTTACCTTGCTTCTGTCCAGTCTTAACTTGTTACAAGGTAAAACTTTAAGGAAAAGTACTGCTTGTTTTAAAATCTTTAACATGTACTGAACCTATCTCAGCTCTGCCCGGATGTATTTAGACTGCTATAAGGATTTTAGTTATGCTATCTAATAGCTTAGCAAATATTAAGATTACAAATGTTGTGCATGTAATGTTTTACATTATTCCCATCTCTTACTTGTATGTACTCACTTGCAGAGATCAGACTAGACAGCGTACTGCTAATGCTACTGTTTAAATCAACACAGGACAATGTACTGTAATAGGATTTTTATTTACTCTGTTGTACTTCCATCCCTCTCCTTACCTAAAATCCTCTCTTTTTTTTTCCCCAACATTCATGTCAGAACTTCTCTCTCTTTTTTCCTTTTATAGGCTGTAATCCAAAGCTTAAACCAACCTGCAATGTGGAACACTCCTCTTCCAGCCCGAAACACAACATCCTCTCCTCAACTGGCTTAACTGCGTGGAAAAAATCAACTTTTATTTAACGTATGTCTAAATTCTGCATCTCAGTAGTAACGGCTATAAGCACACCATGGAACCAAAACTCTCCTGCCCTTTTCACCTGCTCTTTTGCTTTTCTCGGCACTCACCTTATTGCAGATTAACTTCAGTACCACATACAGATGCAGCAGTACAAATTAAAGTTAAAGAACCATATTGCCTACCGGACACTCCTAAGAATACTTGCCAGTGCAATGGGGTTGAAGCTGCTTGATAGACTATTTTTTTCCAATAGTCTACAGTGGCAACCTGGCTCAACCCAATCTGTTCGCCATTGCTATGCTCGGGCCCACTTCGCTCCCCTACCCTGCCCTCAAATCCCACCCACCCAACACCCCTACATTTAATCACAGCTAACCACACCCTGTACACAACCCTAACCAATCACACAACAACCACATACTCCCATCCCCCAAACCTACTACAACCCTCCACACATATACAACTGCCACAACTCCATCCAAACACATATCTCATCCTCCTCCTAACTTATCTCTCTCATACCTTTCATCTGTCCCCACTTCCAAACTATCCACCTCACTAGTTAGAACACTTCTCTAACAATTCCTACTACCACTACAAGTCTATAAACATCTATTCTAAGACATACTACTAGCTACATCAATCAGGAACAAACACATTAAATCACCACTGTCCTCTCCTTTACGTCCAACCTAACCACATATCCCTCCTAATATACCTTCTTACCACTATTTCGTCATATCACTCATTTCCCCATCCCCTTACTACATAATGTCAAAAACTCCGCAAATTCGTAGGCTAAAAATTCTATCCCTCCACATAACTATAAACTTACAGGAGGTTTCTAGGCTAATGGCCCTGGGGCCCTTACAAGCCTAGCCAAGAGCTTACCTCCAGAAAGAAACCTCAGTCAGCACCTGTTGCCCTCGTCAATGAGAGACACAGGTGGAACCCCTGGGAGAAATTTGTGGTTTCCATTCACTCATCAAGGTTGCACTTGAAGAAGGTCCATCCTCATCCTTCTTATACTTGCCTACCACCTAATATGCTTCCACTCCTCAGTTCACAACTACTGCCTCTCCCACTCCACTACTAACATTAAACACCATCAAACAACACAAAATGGCCCCCAATCTCTACAACACTACTAACATAGGCTACTTCCCATTTAAATACTATCAAATCCAATCAAGACCCCAAACAGTCGTTAGACGCAACAAAGTTCTAACTAAAATCATGAAAAGAGTAATAATGAATCTCTCGACTTCGACTGATTGGGGATATCCATCCTAACCAAAGCCCCAAACATATTCAACAGCAACCCACCACTCTGCCCCACAGCATTGCTCTGTCATCACTACCCGCTAAAAGGACCCAATCTCCTATTACATAATCTAATTCTAAGGAGCATAGTCAGTAAAGCAAGATCCAGGAACTCCACAATTTTACTTTCCTTATATTCACCTAATATAACTATACTGACACAAATCTTGCTCAAACCAGAAATTAAGAATAATAAAATCCTCGCTCCAAGTTACAATCTACATAGATGTGATCGCACTAACAAACAACAAGGGGGTATAGCTATAATGCATGAACAACATATTTAGTAAGAACTCATCAACCCAAACATTCAAGAACTCTCTTCCCATATTGAAATACTATCCACCAGACTAAAATCAACAATAACAAAACATCTAATAATTATTAAGCTATCTATATTCCACCAGTAACAACAATCCTAACAACGCTGAAGATGTTGTTCATTGGATAACCCAAACTTCCCACCAAGAAACCACTGTTATGGGTGACCGCAATACTGATTGGTCCACCTATAACTCCGATAACCCCACCAATTTTATAAATCCTACATGGTTTCTCACAACTTATACATAGCAACCAGAACAGACAAAACCTCCAAAAGACATTCTATACTAAAATGGATCCTTACTAACAAACCATTGCTAACCTACTAATCTGGCTGCCTCCCTGACAGTGTTAGTGAACATCTCTCCACTTACGTACTCAGAAACAATCTAAGTCCTCACAGGCAATCCTGCTTACGGATAATCTGTAAAGTACAGTTTTGTACCTACCAGAAATGTAGATGTCCGAACTGGATAGCATCTGCAGTCATAACAAATGGGTTGTCCTGTCGCCAGGCAGCCCCTTCGGGTCGCCGACCTGTGTTCAGTCCTGCTCGCTGATGTCGCACTTCACCACGACGCCATTCTTGCTGGTTCGGTATAAAGGCAAAGATCAGCCGACGCCCATTTTCCTCAGTGTTTTCTGCCCCAGATGCCAGTTGCCCTTGGAAGGCTAAATTTTGGATAAATGCCAATGTTTCCAAAAAAAAGTAGAAGGCAAACACAAAAAAGCATGTATGTACATATATACAAACAAACACACCATAGAGAGACTTCAGCCAGCTAGCTATATTAGCGGGGAGTGGGTAAATACCCTAGGAGTACCACAGAGGGAAGGAGGTGGTATTCCTGACTGCAGATGCCATCCAGTTCCGGGACATCTACATTTATGGTAGGTACAAACTGTACTATGTCCTTTCATGGATGCATCTGCAGTCATCATAAGAAATGTGGTAGAATACCATAGCCAAACTAGGGTGTGAGGAAGAAAATTTATAGGTAGTTAGGGATCCCCTTTTGCAGTACAAAGAAAAGTGGGCAAACCCTGCTCGATCCAGAGTATAGGAGGTAAATTATAATGCTTGGCAATGTATGCACTTGAGGTCCAAGTAGCCGCCTCAATAATGTCTTTTGGCTGCACACCAGATAGAAAGCTGTGGTAGTGGCTGTAGCCCTTGTAGAATGAGGACCTTATGTTCTGTGGAATTGGTTTTCCGTGGTAGGATTAACAGAATCTTAAGTGCAATTTCCTATCCATTTGGAGATTGTCTGTTTGGAAATTGCTTTCCTTCCTTCCCTGTTGCACATAGAAGGCTACCAAAAGCTGGTCATTTTTCTGTTACTTTTGGTTCTGTCCCAGGTGCACAGAATCAAGCGAACGCCATCATGTGTACATCCAAGGTATGCAGCAGTCTTTTCCCTGTTCTGTGGGATTGGGAAGAAGGTAGGTAGGTGGATTTGCCTGGTTTAAAGACACACCTGATACCACCTTAAAGTGCACAAAAATGTAGGATTAGTTCTCATGTGACACCCTATCTTGATGGAAGATTAGGAAGGGTTGCACTGCTGGCTAAGGCCTCAGAAGTTCCAAACCCTCCTTGCTGAGGTGTAATTCTGCACAGTAGGAAGGCAGTTTTCCATGACAGGTGCTTGTAGATCCAGTTGTCATGCTGGTTCACAACGGAGGGAGTGTCAATTTTTTCTAGCACAAAGTTCAAGTCCCATGCTGGTGGTACTTGTGTGGTTTTAGGAGAGGTTTTCTACATTCTTTGATCCTCTGAGGAACTGCCTGAGTAGAGTGATGCGAAAAGACATTGTGGATCAAGCTGTATTCTGCTGAAATAGCTGACATGCATGTATCTTTGATGGAGGAATAGGACAGGCCTGTATGTAGAAGCTCGCTAAGTACTCCAGAATGTTAGCGCAATATCTATGTTCTATTAACATCTTTTTCCTCTTTCAGGAACTCCAAATGACAAACCTTTTCCATTTTCCCCTGCATAGTTCCTTCTTGTTGAAGGTCTGCGGGCTTCAAGGATAATGTCTTTAACCCTTTGGGAAAGGTCTGCTGAAGGTTAAGCTATGTGATGTTCCAGGCAGTCAGTTGCAAGGTTTTTAGGTTTGGATGCATGATGTTGCAGCTGTTCTGAGTTAACATCAAAGGCATCAGGGTATTAACCACATCTCCCTTCCGCCCAGAGACATGCTCCCTCAAAGCAATGGGTACCTGCAAGTTGTTCTTGGCCAATTCGAGCTATCAGGATTAATCCTTGGACGCCCTCTTGATTTTCAGTAGTACCAAAATCAGCACTGCGGAAGAGGTGGAAATGCACATGCTGTCGTAGGCCTTTCCAGCCAGGTTGAGACAGAGAGTCCACCCTTCCATGCAAGTGGGTGGTCGTCCTTTGTGCAGAATTTTTTGAGTTGGTGATTGGAGTGGGACAATGAGATTCTATTTGTGGCATTCCCCCATTTCTTTGTATGGCCTTGAAGGGATAACCGGTGTAGCATCCATCTGTGAGCATCCGAGGTAGGTTCTGGCTTAACATGTCTGCTAGGTGTTCTCTTTCCGGCACAAATATTGCCTGTAACTGGATGTTGTAGCTGAGAGCCAGATTCTAAAGGTCCAAAGTCATTCTGCATAGGGGGCATGAAATGGAAAGTGCCCCTGTTTACTGTTGATGTACCACATGCGCGACTGTGGTGTTATTCGTCCTTATCACTAAAATGGCCTCTCTTGAGGAATGGTCTGAATTTTGGATTGCTGGGTTTTACTGCCAGCATTTCTTTTTGCTTTGTGCTAGGTGCAACTGGTCTGAGTCCACCATCCTGTATGCATTTGTCCAGCATGCGCCCCATCCCCGGTCAGGTCTGAGGCTGTCTCACTTGTGATGGTTTGGCTTGCCTCGAAAGTTGTGGGAAGAAGGTAAGCCTGGGTTTGACTGGCATGTTTAGCCTGGGCCCACCATAGGAACTCCTGCTTTAGGCATGGGATTAGTGGGATTTCTGTTTCTAAGCTGCAGCTCAAAAGCTGGAGACCATAAATTTTTAGGTACCACTGTAGCTTTCTCTCATATAGTCTAAGCATGTGGGAACCAAGATTATGCATGATGCCATGAAGCTCCAAGGCCCTGCAGAACTTTTTCTTGCTGTTAATTTGTTCTGGCTTTTGTTAATGCCAAGAAGTAAAGAGGGAGTTCTTTTGTTTTTCTGCAGTTAGGAATGCCATTTGTTTCACTGTGTCCAATTCCCACGCACCAAGAATGAATGTTCTTCTGTTTGGGATGCAGTATCAGCCTTGACTTTTTGTAAATTGATCTGTGTATCCCAGGGCCAGTGTAGCAAGTAAATGACCCTTTGTAAATCTGTTGTCAGCTTGTTTTGTTGTCCGGGCTTTGTAACAGGTGTCAGTCCAGGTATGGATAAATCTTGTATTCCCCTGTAGTCTGCAGTGAGCGTTTATTACTGATGCCAGTAAGCATTTTGTGAATACCTGGGCGCAGTGGTGATGTTTCTCAAAGGGCAATGCTGAGAATTGATAATGCCTCTTTTGAATGGGGGCGGG
>NC_056733.1:948648437-948687380 GCF_019279795.1 Protopterus annectens
CATGTACAGCACACCGCTATCACACCCCTATACAAAGAGACTACATGTGTACCAGCACCACACCCCTATTACACCCCTATATAAAGAGACTAAAGGTGCACAGCACACCACTATTAAACCCCATATAAAACAGACTACATGTGCACAACACACCCCATTACACCATTATATGAAAAGACTACATGTGCACAGCACACACCTATTACACCCCTATATAAAGGGACTACATGTGCACAGCACACCCCTATTGCACCCCTATATAAAGAGACTACATGTGCACAGCACATCCCTATAACACCCCTATATAAATAGACTATATGTGCAAGGCACAACCCTATTACACCCCTATATAAAGAGACCACTTGTGAGACAGCACACACCTATTTCACCTATATAAAGAGGCTACATATCAAGGCACCCCCTATTGCACCCTTATATAAAGGACTACATGTGCACAGTACACTCCCTATTTACACCCTATATAAGAGAGACTACATTATGTAACAACTAAGCCCTATTACACCCCCTATATAAAGAGAGACTACATGTTGCCAGAGGCAAGCCCCTATTACACCCTATACTAAAGAGGACTCTACATGTGTACAGCACACCTATTACACCCACTATATAAGAGAGACTACATGTGCACAGCGTACACCACTATTACACCCATATATATAAAGACTACATGCACTTTTAGCACACCCTATTACTCCCTGTATAAAGAGACTACATGTTCTCCCCTGTATAAAAGGGACTACATGTGCACAGCACACCCCTATTACACCGTTATATAAGAGACTACATGTGCACAGCACACCCCTATTCTACACCCCTTTATAAAACTGGACTACATGTGAACTTGGGACACCCTATTACCCACTATATAAAATAGACTATATGTGCACAGCACACCTATTACACCCTATATAAAGAAGGGAGACTACATGTGCACAACACACCCACTATTACACCCCTATATAAAGAGACTACATGAGCACAAGCTCACACCCTATTACACCCTATATAAAAGAGACTATGTGCGTCATAAAAGAGACTGCATGTGCTGGCACAGCACACCCTATTACAACCATATATAAAGAGACTATCCCGGGATTCATGAAGCTTAAGCCAGTCCTAAGAGCATAGCATGGCGGTATAATACCAAATATCATGGCGTCGGCGATTCAGAGTGCAATCCAATTCCACGTTACTACGGTATGCCAGAACTGCGCAGCCCAGTAGGTATGCTAATCACCCATGTACGGTGCTCCATGCAAATGAGCATATAGCGATTCATGAAGTGGTGCAGGTGTAAGTAAGCCCGCGAATGTAAACAAAAAACCACGGTTTACATTTTCCCAAACAGAACATCGGGCTATGGAAGAGCCGAGACCCAGGTATCACAATGTTAACATATGCCAATGGCGAAATACACAATAATGGCATAAGAAAAGATGCACAACACGCAAATAACAACATTTAATGTCATGTCCACAGTAACGCCAAAAGCTCAACCTCAGGGCATGTGTGCGGAAAGCTGTAACATAAAGAAATTATATAAAAATGTCGCATAAAATTATGCAGCGTAATGGCAAATCAGGTTTACAGCGCCAATAACACAATGGTAGGCATGGAACACCACAGCAAGGTGCAAGGGGTTGCTAAAGGGCCAGCGTGGTGATGGCGCAGTAACTATGAATTGGTAGTCAATACCGTACAAATGAGGCGATAATACTGAATGTCCATAAATGTCCGCCCGGATGAAGGTTGTGTCTGTGCTTGTATGGCCAATCCATAACACCGAGGAGTGGCTCAGAGGAGATATTTGGAGCTTTCTACTTGGTTTTAGGACCGTGCATCCCCTGGGATGCATAGGACTTGGTTTACTCCAGAGGAGATACATGACATCAGCAGAGGGGTGTGTACCACCCGTGGCAGTAAAGCACATTGGAGCAAGTGCAAATCTATTTACCAATGTCGTTTGCTAAAGCAGAAGAAGCTGCAGGGACAGGGGTAGGTGAAGGAAAGGTATAGAATCATTTAGCTGAGAGCACACATGGTGCCCAAAAGTGCGTAATATAGCGAGGGATGAAAGCGTGCCGAAACCCAGTAATTGGATGCCGCAGCGCCTGCAGGCAATAGCTTAAGAAACAGGAAGTTCAGGGGAAGAAAATGAAATGCGGGAGTATTGGGGTAGGTAGGGTACTATTGAGCAATCAACACCAATCAATCAACCGCGTATTAGGCTGTCGGCCCGGCAGCTGATAAGTCTGCTTGCAGAGGCTCTGCAAACATGGGATAGGAGGCATTGGAATGCAAGAGAAAGGGAGGGAGGTATTGGATTTGCAAAGATATCAGGAGACCTGACACAACAGAGCAAAGCAAACTGACAGCAGACCGGCAGTACTTCACACGCCAACACAAGAATGCCCAGGTCCAGGAAAGTACAAATGAAGAAGTAGGCTGCAGGATGCATGCCAGAAAGATGGTAGGTTAGCGTGCATTTGGAAATGTAAAGGGAAGGTCAAAAGAGGTGTTAATCCACGGCCAGGCAAATGTAATTCAATACCAAAGGCACCACAATAGTAAGTTCCGGCAGTAAAACACATAAGATATCCCTGCCAAGCTACGATGGGTACATACACACCCTATGACATCATCGGTGTTCACAGCACAATAAGTATAAAGTGTAGAATGACATAACACACACCTGTGTATTCCCAAACACTGCACCATAGGTGTAAACACACGAGGAACTTTTAAAATGTACATGTTGGGGAGCTGCCATAGCTGTGATTCATCCCAGCATCGTGTTAGAGACTGGGCGGTGTTGTGGAGGGATGATGCCGACAACCACCTTGAGGCCTTGGAGGAAAGGAATGTGTTCAGACCAAGGGTAACCTACCGAAGGGATTTCATGACCTGGAGATAGTAGAGGCATTACAGGGTGGACAGGGACATCTTACAGCGGAAATGAGTGGAGCTGTGCCAGCCATGCCTGAAGAGCGAGAAACAACAGAGGGAACCCATCCCAGTGGACCGCGAAGGTATGTGTGAAACCTCACAGATACTGGCCACAGGTACGCTTTCAAAGGCCAGCGCTGGAATATAAATGCGGTATCCTCACAGGCATCCAGCATCCAGGGTACTACACCCAGTTCCTGGATGCCATGTTCTCTCCCACATGCCAATGAGCAGATATCACTTCCCAGAACTCTCAGGAGGGGTTGGCCAGCAATATGCACCACTTCCACCATGTGGCACATTACCCGGAGGTACTAAGGGTAGCGATAAGACTGCTGCGCACATACAAAATGAAGTCACCACCCAGTGAGCATAAGTAAAGCTACATAAACCCCATAAAGGGATTCCACTCCATCAACTGCCAGGTTGTATTTCAATGCCCAGGGCATTATCATGGATGTGCTGTGCTGGCCCTGGGAGGCTACCATGACTCCCATATCTGGCATGCCTCACAGCTGTATCAGAGTATTTGTCAGGGGACATCCCACATGGCCATCTTGTGGGGATGCTGGCTATACTTACTGGAGCCATGGATGATGACTCCCATCAGAAATGCACACACACCCATGCAAGAACACCATAATAGAGGCACACACACAAACCAGGGTCATCACATAGAAGCTGCGTTAGTGTTCCGGGATGCTGGAAATCCGCAGTTCGATGCTTCAGATTACATCTGGTGGAGCCTTGCAATACTCTCTCCAGGCACGTGTTGCCCACATCATCATGGTATGTGCTTATGCTACATAATATGCAATCCTCTTGCGAAAGCAACTTCTGCAGCAAGGGACATAATGGTGAAGGACCCTCATAACCCATCACAATTGCCAAAGGCCATACACAGGCACAGAGGATTCAGATCCTTGAACCTGCACTGTGCCAGCCCAGTAGAGCAGACGGAAGCGTGCCAATATGCCTACACCTTGGCAAGAGGGCATTATAGCACATACTCTGACAGTAGCAGAAGTAGGCCCCTACGGTTTGACACCTCTCCCACCTGCACACACAGTAAAGAATGGATGGCACACAAACATGACCACACACCTGTAGAATTGTATGATGTATAGGTGGCCCAGTAATCAATGACTCCTACATAGGCAACCCTCAAACATTTGTAAACACAACAGCCAGTGGAACATGGAATGCCAACACCTGAACAATTACATGAGCCTTACAGCATATGAGTGGTGCTGTGTTGCCTGTCCACATTCCCATGAATATATATATATATATATATATATATATATATATATATATATATATATATATATATATATGTACATATGCATATATATAATACACAGATAGAAAGGCCAATAGAACGTGATATATGGTGAAATAGATGGATTCAGCGATATCTGCAGAATGCATAATAGATAGTTCAACGACATTCATAACTACCTTGCAGCAAGGTACAAATAAATAGGATTGTAACCGTAACCATGGATAATGTGTAACATACCGTCATGCGTAACCCGCGGGCCGAAGACTGATAGAACCTGAAGTATTGGAACAGTACAGCCCAGCGGTAAATAGTATATGATGATATGAAGGACAGTTAGTCACCGCTGCTTGGTGTTGCGGTCCAATTAGGTACTGTGTTCAACTTCAATATTGTCTGTGTGTGCCGTAGTCTGTGTAGAAGGTGTCGTTAGGGGTGCCTTGTGCATCTCTGCTGTGACTGTAATGTGTGTGTGTGTCTGCAACATGTGTGTTTGTTGAGTGTAAGTCAGAGGCAGATCAATGCGGTAGGAGTGGATATAGCTAGCCGTGGCATCATCTTGGTTACTACCTGTCCCACAGTAGGAGGGACAGCCACACCCTGGGCAGGTGTGCCCTGACATAAAACAGTACAAAGGGCAAATGTCGAGAGATGGTAGGACATAAATATGTCCCATATATAATGTAACAGTCGTATTTAATAGTTATGCCTGTATGTAAGAAACATAAATGTTACATGCAATATGATAAGTAGCCAAAGTCACACAACAATAGGTATGTATTGTAGATAAAAGTATGTGCTAACCTGTGCTGACTGTGGCTATGTGTTGGCCTGCTAAACACCACTGTATTGTCCATAGAGTGTCCAAGAATGACCATATGAAAGGTGGCAACCCATGGCAAACAGGCTCTTTTACCAACACAACCACAATGACTGCAAATATCTAGGGACAGAAATACAAAGAGATAGCTGTCACTTGCACATATCCCTTGATATATTGCTGCAATTGCGGAGGTATACAAGTAGCAAAGCTCACCTGCAGGCGATATAGAAACCAATTAACAACTGAGCATTGCGTACAATCCCGTAACATAAGTCTACTAACTGTTATTGAAGCTCTCTAATTAGGAATGAAGACCCACACACATATATCTGGGATTATGTAGAAATACAAGGCCCACAAACCTGTATATCTCACGATACACCCACCGACATCCACACCAGAAACTAAAGCAATACAGACTGTAAAAGCAGCACAAACATCCAGTCAGTCAATTACATCTGCAGAACCCTCAACATACCATGTGGAGAGACACAATTAAAGTACGTCATGCATAATTGCAGGCGTTGTATAATGGAACAAACAGCCATGTTACAGGTTTTGTTTGCAATACTCCGTTATCAGATGTTGGATGACAGGTACACCCACATGTTGAACCAAATACTCTACCTGTCACACACAATCCACGGGGGACCATGAATCAAAGTATACTTGTCTCCATGCACTTAGCAGTTGCAGTTACACATAACAAAACACAATACAGACTGTCTCCCGAAGGGTAAGGTAGGGCCAAATAGGCAATGCCCAAGTGGAGAATCAATTATACCCCACTGTTGTCACGTTATTGGCGGTCTGGAGTAGCTGCACAGCTGATATATGCAAGTAATTAGTCACTCAAGAAACACCGAATTGGCGGGATGAATCCACATGTTACAGGTATCGGCGGTATATAAGGATGGCGTGCCAGACATTCAAGCCGTATGCTCATACTGAATACCAGTTGAAACACTGTGAGAGAGATAGAAAGCGAAATGCCGTAAGCGACAACAAGGTATGTAGAATGCCAATATGTAGGTTATGTATAGCATGATCTGTATTAATCAGTTTTACTGTATGTATAGCCTGGTTTGCATTAATTAAGCGTGTCCGCATAATGCATAAAGTGGGGAAAGGTATTTATGAAGTGATGTCTTTGCTGAGCATACTAACAGCTTGTAGAGACTAATGCTGACCAGCAGTGGGACTGGGTACACAGCACAGGCGCCCTCACAAGGGATGCTACATGAGGCGTTCAAACAGAGAACAATCCCATACAACCATGCCGTCCCAGTGGTAGGGTATGTCCATCAAGGATGTGCCATAGCAGGGGATATGCATATGTTGATATATACTGTCACTGCTTGCATGTGTATGGGCATATAACATTAATGACATATCTAAGGTGGTCCGCTGTGCAAGAGTATGCCTTGCATTATATGGGATACTATGTGAAATATGTGTAATGTATAAGTATTATAGGTAGATATGACGAGATATTCTACAGCATAACAGGCATATCATGCATACCACAGGTATCGTCTATTATTACGTATGTACAAATAAGCTTAGGATACATATGGCTTGTAGGCATAGGACATTGTAATAGCATTATAAGCTAAATCCCTAAATGGAAGGGCTACCATAGTAATCATGCACAAGGACATGTAATAGCTTCACAGGTGCATAGTGGGGTACTCTGCAGTCTGGCAAGTCCATGTCTAAGCACAAGCCGAGATGTTCACACTAGTGGCAACTCTCTGGGGTAGTGTCCTGTGAACAACCCAGAGCCAGGTGTCACCTGCACCTCTGTACAGTCACAGCCACTGCCTGCAGTAATCCCAGGCCTACATGTGTCTCCCAACCAGCAACGGAGGTATCACATGATCAGTGCTACTGAGTGTCCCCGCGGGATGTACGTAGGCCTTATGATCCAAAGCATGGTGAGAGTCCAGTTTGGGAATGTAACCCACAAGCACATCCCACTCATTATAGGCGTGTGTGCACATATCCATGGAAGCATGTCATGTATGAGGAGTATATCCATTAATAATGTTGTGGACATGGGCCCTGTCTGATCAGCAGAGGTCACCCTGAGTATGCTTAGTATGCAAATGTGTACAGATGTGTGGTGTCGTGGAGTGCAGCCGCTTATATTTAAACTGTCAGACTCAGTAAATGTCATGTGGCGTGTTAATGTTGTGGCAAGTAAGCTGTAGCTGTTGGGTAAGGTACACCACCATAAATGGGGTGGTGTACCCTTGAATGTCAATGTAGATGTCTTGAAGGTTCAGAGGTACAATGGGTGCTTTATGTACCAGCTACCTGAAGGACACCAGGAAATACGAATAGGTGTAGCCGTACAGAAGGATATCCATGCCACAGTGGCAATACGGTAACCACCAGGGTGGAGTGCGACATATGTGTGTACTGCAAACATGTACAATGTGATATGTATGTGAGGGGACTACCATCCATGTGATAGTCAGTGGGTGAATGGTGTAATGCAAAAGGTGATGTGCATGCACCTTGTGTCATGCAATGATGATGATGCCATGATAGTCATATTAATGTATCTGTCACGGTGACACCATTATGGATGGAGTCAGTATCAGCTGGTGGAGCAATCATGGTGCTTTGTATGCAGGAGTTGGAAAGCTAGGCAGAGGAAAAGTCCCTGTGCTAGCCTGTTCCACAGGAAGCATATACTGAACATGAGGGGCCCTATGACTGAGGACTGTTGTATGCCAAATGTACCTGACATGTAGTAGGTACTATGGTATGCTGGCCTCACTGTGTGTCCTGTCCATGAGCCTACATAGCACTTAACATCCTGAGACACAGAATTACGATGTGCGGAGTGGATGTGTATGTTGTCCAATACAGAATGGGGAATGGTGCTGAAAAGCAATGAGAGGACAATGTAGGATGTGTGGACTCCCATCATCAGCAACTGCCTGGCAACTGTATGAAAGGAGTCCACCGTATTAGCTAGAGGCCATGCTCTGGCCCTAACAAGCCCAACCAGGTGGCAGCAAAGGACAGGAGCCCAACAATGTCTCTGTGAATGACATCCTTGATGATGTGCCCCACTTAGCCATGCAAGAACAGTCCGAAGTCAGGTGTGTGGGACTATAGTCCCACTGGAGTGCATTGTGGTGCCACCTGTGTGTGGCAGTGTGATAGAAATGCTGCTGTGTGTGCCATTCAGGGGCTACAATGTCTGAAACAAGGCTATTACTGAATATGGTGGCCTAGAGGGGAGACATGTAATTCAGAGGGTTGGTGGACATCACAAGCCTGGGAAGTTGGAAGGTGATGATGGGGCCAGTGTCCCAGGACTATATAGAGTGTGGAGGTCAGTACTGTGTGGGAGTGTGACCACAGGGACACCACAATGTTCATCATATGGATTGTGGCCCTGTATGGTGAGTGACAGGGTGTAATGTCAGCATTGAATCCATCCTCCAGCATGTTGCCAACATCACCTGGGTCTGTAATGTTCCTGAGTGACTGTTGTATGTGACAGCAGATAATGGAGTGTTGCCATCGACTACTGACATACCACCATAATGCCTGTGGAACACCCCGGAATGTGTGGCAGTCATGTTTACGTAGCTAGTCTTGGAGTATGTGATGAGGGACCCTGTGGCCCCACCACAACTGACCAGTGAGCCACCCCACACATGGGAATGTACACCACTGTGCAACAGCCTACACCTGTTGTTGTACATCATATGTCCATGGAACATGACCACCAGAGTGGCGTCTGTTATCTGGTGTGTATCATCGCTGGCTCTGTGTGGAATAGCATGATCCATGCAGTTGTGTGGCTATGCTAATAGAAGTGCACTGGGAGGTATGTGTCAGCATTTGTATGTGCTATTGTTGTCCATCTGCAGGGTGTCATGACATTAACTGCAACCACTGTCAGCAGACGTCTGTAGTAGGTATTTGTGGTACTCATGTACTGTGTATGCTGTGATGGGTGTGGTGCGGGATGTGGCTAACAAGGTTGATGTAGCATATGTTAGGAATCCTGTGGGGGATAACCTCAGGTGTGTAACACCAGTCACATGGTGGTAGATGTTCATGCCAAGGTTAATGTAGGTCTAGGAGGTGGTGTGTATGGGTTGATCCAGCAGAAGGCGGAGGTTATGACTCATGGATGTGTGGGGTACATGTGTGGCTATCCCAGTGAAGGTGTGGGGTAGTGTCAGTCACACATCAGTAGTAGCTGTCTAGGGCCCACTGTCCAATATACCAACATAGAAGGTGGCATGTTACCAGAGTGGGGTATGATGTTGACTCTGTAGCTTGGTACAATGTGTATAGTGGTCCCGGACACAGTTAGTTGCCGCGTGGAGCACCTCTGATGCATTGTGCTAAAGTAACTTGCCGGGATATGTGCAAAACATAGTGGAATATGGGAACCCCTCAGCTGGTTGTGGGATCCCAGGTATGTGCCACAGAAAGGTATGGTCTGTCTATAACTTGTCGTGCAGGTGTGCTCTGCAGAGCCTAAGAGGCAGGTTGCAGTCACTGCAGGATATGTTTAGTGTGGTGCATTATAAGTGTGTCTTGCCTGCGTCGTCTGAGAGGAAGATGCAAGCATTGTCACACTTGACCCCGTAATGGGTACCTGTTCCGTCCTGCGGTGAGACAGTTATTGAGCTTAATGCAAGACAGAGCAGTAGAAGCAGCAAAAGAGCACTACATGGCCAGGCACAAGCCGCTCCCAGGGCTGACAGGTGCAAGTCATCTGTGTCCTGGCATTGTGTTTGACCAGGTCAGTCAAGCGGACAGATACCAGATGCCTGTGGAATGACAATAGAAGCATAGGCAACTGTTGAAGTGACACAGTTGGTCATTGTACAGTGGTATCATGTCGGGACGGATGCAAAATGCTCCCCAGGGCAGCCCACACCCTCAGGGCTATAAGACTGAGTGAGCTATTGCATGTCCCTACACATAGTCTGTAAGAATTGGCATCACAGGGCAGTCACACCTGCTGGAGAATGACAGTCACATCAGCACCTGTGAGGTGGCATGGGTGCATAGGTTATGTTGCAGCTTGTGCCATCCGGACAGCAAGATGTAAGCCATCATCGCCTTGTGGCCTGTTGTGTGGAACTGCAATGTGACTTTACAGAGTCATCTATGACTGGTGCGCTAGAATGTTATAACTCTATTGGCTGTATGTGATGGGCACATGAGTCTGTGGGCTATGGTGATGTTGTCTCCATGATGGGGCTACCTCTGGTGCCTACAGTGAGTATGGAGACATACTGATCGGGTGGGGTACTACAAACACACCCCATTACACCATTATATGAAAAGACTACATGTGCACAGCACACACCTATTACACCCCTATATAAAGGGACTACATGTGCACAGCACACCCCTATTGCACCCCTATATAAAGAGACTACATGTGCACAGCACATCCATATAACACCCCTGTATAAATAGACTATATGTGCACAGCACACCCCTATTACACCCCTATATAAAGAGACCACATGTGAACAGCACACCCCTATTACACCCCTATATAAAGAGACTACATTTGCACAGCACACCCCTATTACACCCTTATATAAAGAGACTACATGTGCACAGTACACTCCTATTACACCCCTATATAAAGAGACTACATGTGCACAACACACCCCTATTACACCCCTATATAAAGAGACTACATGTGCACAGCACACCCCTATTACACCCCTATATAAAGAGACTACATGTGTACAGCACACCCCTATTACACCCCTATATAAAGAGACTACATGTGCACAGCACACCCCTATTACACCCATATATAAAAAGACTACATGTGCACAGCACAAACCTATTACTCCCCTGTATAAAGAGACTACATGTGCACAGCACACCCTATTACACCCCTATATAAAGAGACTACATGTGCACAGCACACCCCTATTACACCCCTATATAAAGAGACTACATGTGAACAGGACACCCCTATTACACCCCTATATAAATAGACTACATGTGCACAGCACACCCCTATTACACCCTATATAAAGAGACTACATGTGCACAACACACCCCTATTACACCCCTATATAAAGAGACTACATGAGCACAGCACATCCCTAATACACCCCTATATAAAGAGACTACATGTGCGTATAAAGAGACTGCATGTGCACAGCACACCCCTATTACAACCATATATAAAGAGACTATCCCCGGGATTCATGAAGCTTGCGCCAGTCACAGGCATAGCATAGGCGGTATAATGCCAAATATGGCCGTCGAGCGATTCAGGTACGATCCAATTCCACGTGCACTACCGGCGTATGCCAGAACTGCGCAGCCCCCGGCTTAGGTATGCTAATCACCCCATATGCAGTGTCGCACCATGCAAATGAAGGCATATAGCGATTCATGAAGTGGTGCAGGTGTAGCGTAAGCCCACGGAAATGTAAACAAAAAACACGGTTTACATTTTCCCAAACAGAACATCGGAGCTATGGAAGAGAGCCAGACCCAGGTATCACAATGTTAACATATGCCAATGGCGAAATACACAGCCAATGGCATAAGAAAAGATGCACAACACATAAATAACAACATTTAATGTCATGTCCACAGTAACGCAAAGCTCAACCTCAGGGCATGTGTGCGGAAGCTGTAACATAAAGAAATTATATAAAAATGTCATAAAATTGCAACGTAATAGAAATCAGGTTTACAGCATAATACACAATGGTAGGCATGGAACACCACAACCAAGGTGCAAGGGTTGCTAAGGGCCAGCGATAGTGTTCGGCGCAGTAACTATGAATTAGTAGTCAATGCCATGCAAATGAGGCAGATAATACTGAATCGCAAATGTCCCGCCGGATGAAGGTTGTACCATACGGCGCAGCGGTATAACACCGAGGAGTGGCTCAGAGGAGATATTTGGAGCTTTCTACTTGGTTTGGACCGTGCATCCCCTCGTGCATAGGACTTGGTTTACTCAGAGGAGATACATGACATCAGCAGAGGGGTGTGCCACCGTAGCAGTAAGCACATTGGAGCAATGCAAATCTGGCCTGTCCGTTGCTAAGCAAAGCTGCAGGACAGGGGTGGGGAGGAAGGTATAGAATCATTTAGCTGAGAGCACACATGGTGCCCAAAAGTGCATGTGTACGAGGATGAAAACGTGCCCGAAACCCAGTAATTGGATGCACGCGCCGCAAACAATAGCAGAAACAGGAAGTTCAGGGGAAGAAAAGAAGGAAATGCGGAAGTAGGGTAATTGGAGTACTAATGAGCAATCAACACCAATCAACCCACGTAGGCCAATCGACGGCAGCTGATAAGTCTGCTTGCAGAAACCTGCAAAACAGGATAGGGGAGGCATTGGAATGCAAAGAAAGGAGGGGAGGTATTGGATTGCAAAGATAGGAGACCTGACACAACAGAGCAAAGCAAACTGACAGCAGACCGGCAGTAGCACACATAACACAAGATACGCCAGGTCCAGGAAAGTACAAATGAAAGTAGGCTGCAGGATGCATGCCAGAAAATGGTAGGTGCAACGTGCAGAAATGTAAAGGGAAGGTCAAGAGGTAATCCACGGCAGGCAAATGTAATTCAATACCAAAGGCACCACAATAGTAGTTCCGGCAGTAAAACACATAAGATATCCTGTAGCTACGATCGTACATACACACCCTATGACATCATCGGTGTTCACAGCACAATAGTATAAAGTGTGAAAGCACCCAACACACACCTGTGTATTCCCAAACACTGCACCATAGGTGTAAACACACGGGGAACTTTTAAAATGTACATGTTGGGAGCTGCCATAGCTGTGATTCATCAGCATGTGTTAGAGACTGACGGTGTTGTGGAGGATGATGCCGACAACCACCGCAGGCCTTGGAGGAGAAGGAATGTGTTCAGACCAAGGGTAACCTACCAGGGGCTACATGACCTGGAGATAGTAGAGCATTACAGGGTGGACAGGGACATCTTACAGCAAATAGTGGAGCTGTGCCAGCCATGCCTGAGAACGAGAAACAACAGAGGGGAACCCATCCCAGTGGACACGAAGGTATGTGTAAACCTGCGAATACTGGCCACAGGTACCTTTCAAAGGCCAACTGGAGATATAATGGGTATCTCACAGGCATCAGCATCCAGGGTACTACACCAGTTCCTGGATGCCATGTTACCACATGCCAATGAGCAGATATACTTCCCCAGAACTCAGGAGGAGTTGGCCAGCAATATGCACCACTTCCACCATGTGGCACATTACCCGGAGGTACTGGGTGCGATAGACTGCACGCACATACAAATGAAGTCACCACCCAGTGAGCATGGTAGGCGCTACATAAACCGCAAGGGATTCCACTCCATCAACTGCCAGGTTGTGTTCAATGCCCAGGGCATTATCATGGATGTGTGTGCTGGCAGCCCTGGAAGCTACCATGACTCCCATATCTGGCATGCCTCACAGCTGTATCAGGTATTTGTCAGGGGGGACATCCCACATGGCCATCTTGTGGGGGATGCTGGCTATGCACTGGAGCCATGGATGATGACTCCCATCAGAAATGCACACACACCCATGCAAGAACACCATAATGAGGCACACACACAAACCAGAATCATCATAGAGCGTGTGTTCGGGATGCTGAAATCACGGTTCCGATGCTTGGATACATCTGGTGGAGCCTTGCAATACTCTCCAGGCACGTGTGCCCACATCATCATAGTATGTGCCATGCTACATAATATGATCCTGCGGAAGCAGCTGCAGCAGGGACATAATGGTGAAGGCCCTCATAGCCCATCACAATTGCCAAGGCCATTACAGGCACAGAGGGATTCAGATCATGAACACACTGTGCCAGCCCCAGTAGGCAGACGGAGGCGTGCCCAATATGCCTACACCTTGGCAAAGAGGGAACGTATAGCACATACTCTGACAGTGTAGGCCCCTACGGACTGACACCTCTCCACCTGCACACACAGTAAAATGGATGGCACACAAACATGACCACCTGTAAATTGTAATGTATAGGTGGCCCAATGTGTGACTCCTACATAGGCAGCCCTCAAACATTGTAAACACAACAGCCAGTGGAACATGGAATGCCAACACCTGAACAGTACATGAGCCTTACAGCATATGGTGGTGCTGTGTGCCTGTCACATTCCCCGCCAGATATATATATATATATATATATATATATATATATATATATATATATATATATATATATATATATGTACACATATGCATATATATAATACAGATAGAAAGGCCAATAGAGTGATATATGGTGAAATAGATGGATTCAGCGATATCTGCAAATATAATAGATAGTTCAACGACATTCATAACACCTTGGAGGTACAAATAAATAGGATACCGCCAACCATGGAATGTGTAACATACCGTCATGCGTAACCACGAGGCCGAAGACTGATAGAACACAGTATTGGAACAGTACAGCCGCGAGTAATAGTATGATGATATGAAGGGACAGTTAGTCACCGCTGCCGGTGTTGCGGTCCACGTAGGTACTGTGTTCAACTGTGTCTGTGTGTGCCGTAGTCTGTGTAAGTGTGCGTTGAGGGTGCCTTGTGCATCTCTGTGTGACTGTAATGTGTGTGTGTGTCTGCAACATGTGTTTGTTAGTGCCAAGTCAGAGGCAGATCAGTACGGTAGGAGTGGATATAGCTAGCCGTAGGCATACGGTTACTACCTGTCCCACAGTAGGAGGGACAGCCCCACCCTGGGCAGGTGTGCCCTGACATAAAACAGTACAAAGGGCAAATGTCCGAGATGGTAGGACATAAATATGTCCCATATATAATGTAACAGTCGTATTTAATAGTTATGCCTGTATGTAAGAAACATAAATGTTACATGCAATATGATAAGTAGCCAAAGTCACACAACAATAGGTATGTATTGTAGATAAAAGTATGTGCTAACCTGTGTACTGACTGTGGCTATGTGTTGGCCTGTAAACACCACTGTGTGTCCCGCAAGTGTCCAAGAATGACCATATGAAAAGGTGGCAACCCATGGCAAACAGGCTCTTTTACCAACACAACCACAATGACTGCAAATATCTGGGACAGAAATACAAGAGATAGCTGTCACTTACACATATCCCTTGATATATTGCTGCAATTACGGAGGTATACAAGTAGCAAGCTCACCTGCAGACGATATAGAAACCAATTAACAACGGCCCAACGTACAATCCCGTAACATAAGTCTACTAACTGTTAGCTCTCTAATTAGGGACGGAGCCCACACACATATATACGGATTATGTAGAAATGCAAGGCCCACAAACCTGTATATGCTACGTACACCCACCGACATCCCCCACACCAGAAACTAAAGCAATACAGACTGTAAAAGCAGCACAAACATCCAGTCAGTCAATTACATCTGCAGAACCCTCAACATACCATGTGAGAGACACAATTAAAGGCGTCATGCATAATTGCAGGCGTTGTATAATGGAACAAACAGCCATGTTACAGGTTTTGTTTGCAATACTCCGTTATCAGATGTTGGGATGACAGGTACACCCACATGTTGAACCAAATACTCTACCTGTCACACACAATCCACGGGGGACATGAATCCAAAGTATACTTGTCTCCATGCATAGCAGTTGCAGTTACACATAACAAAACACAATACAGACTGTCTCCCCGAAGGTAGGGCAAATAGGCAATGCCCAAGTGGAGAATCCAATTATACCCCACTGTTGTCACGTTATTGGCGAATGGAGTAGCTGCACAGCTGATATGCAAGTAATTAGTCACTCAGAAACACCAATTGGCGGGATGAATCCACATGTTACAGGTATCGACGTATATAAGGATGACGTGCCAGACATTCAAGCCGTATGCTCATACTGAATACCAGTTGAAACACTGTGAGAGAGATAGAAACGAAATGCCGTAACGACAACAAGGTATGTAGAATGCCCAATATGTAAGGTTATGTATAGCATGATCTGTATTAATCAGTTTTACTGTATGTATAGCCTGGTTTGCATTAATTAAACGTGTCCGCAATGCATAAAGTGGGGAAAGGTATTTATGAAGTGATGTCTTGCTGAGCATACTAACGCTTGTAGAGACTGTGCGGCCAGCAGTGGGACACAAGGTACACAGCACAGACGCCACAAGGGATGCTACATGAGGGCGTTAAACAGAACAATCCCATACAACCCGCCGTCAGTGGTAGGGTATGTCCATCAAGGATGTGCCATAGCAGGGGATAGCATATGTTGATATACTGTCACAGCACGCATGTGTATGGGCATATAACATTAATGACATATCTAAGGTGGTCCCGCTGTGCAAGTATGCCTTGCATTATGGGATACTATGTGAAATATGTGTAATGTATAGTATTATAGGTAGATATGACAGATATTCTACACAGCATAACAGGCATATCATGCATACCACAGGTATCGTCTATTGGTATGTACAATAACAGGATACATATGGCTTGTAGGCATAGGACATTGTAATAGCATTATAGCTAATCTAAATGGAAGGGCTACCAAGTAATCATGCACAAAGGACATGTAATAGCTTCACAGGTGCATAGTGGGGTACTCTGCAGTCTGGCAAGTCCATGTCTAAGCACAAATACAGTGTTCACACTAGTGGCAACTCTCTAGGGTAGTGTCCTGTGAACAGCAGAGCCAGGTGTCACCTGCACCTCTGTACAGTACAGCCACTGCAGTAATCCCAGGCCTACATGTGTCTCCCAACCACCAAGGGAGGTATCACATGAACAGTGCTACTGAGTGTCCCTGCGTGATGTACATAGGACTTATGTTCCAAAGCATGGTGAGAGTCCAGTTTGGGAATGTAACCCACAAGCACATCCCACTCATTATGGCGTGTGTGCACATATCCATGAGCATGTCATGTATGAGGAGTATATCCATTAATAATGTTGTGGACATGGGCCCTGTCTGATCAGCAGAGGTCACCCCTGAGTATGTAGTATGCAAATGTGTACAGATGTGGTGTCCGTAGTGCAGCCGCATATTTAAACTGTCGGAGCTCAGTAAATGTCATGGCGTGTTAATGTTGTGGCAAGTAAAGCTGTAGCTGTTGGGTAAGGTACACCATAAATGGGGTGGTGTACCCTTGAATGTGTGTAGATGTCTTGAGTTCAGAGGTACAATGGGTGCCTATGTACCAGCTACACACCCAGTACAGATAGGTGTAGCCACGTAGAAGGATATCCATGCCACAGTGGCAATACGGTAACCACAGGAGTGGGTGCGACATATGTGTGTACTGCAAACATGTACAATGTGATATGTATGTAGGGGACTACCATCCATGTGATAGTCAGTGGGTGAATGGTGTAATGCAAAGGTGATGTGCATGCACCTTGTGTCATGCAGCGTGATGCCATGATAGTCATATTATGTATCTGTCACAGTGACACCCGTATGGATGGAGTCAGTATCAGCTGGTGGAGCAATCATGGTGCTTTGTATGCAGGAGTTGGAAAGCTAGGCAGGGAAAGTCCCCTGTGCTAGCCTGTTCCACAGGGAAGCATATACTGAACATGAGGGGCCCTATGACTGAGGACTGTTGTATGCCAAATGTACCTGACATGTAGTAGGTACTATGGTATGCTGGCCTCACTGTGTGTCCTGTCCATGAGCCACATAGCATAACATCCTGAGACACAGGGTACGATGTGCAGGTGGATGTGTATGTTGTCAATACCAGAATGGGGAATGGTGCTGAAAAGCAATGAGAGGACAATGTAGGATGTGTGGACTCCCATATCATCAGCAACTGCCCTGGCAACTGTATGAAAGGAGTCCACCATGTGTAGGGGCCATGCTCTGGCCCTAACAAGCCCAACCCGGGTGGCAGCAAAGGACGGGAGCCCAACAATGTCTCTGTGAATGACATCCTTGATGATGTGCCCCATAGCCATGCAGAACAGTCCAGTCAGGTGTGTAGGACTATAGTCCCACTCGTGCATTGTGGTGCCACCTGTGTGTAGTGTGATAAATGCTGCTGTGTGCCATTCAGGGGCTACAATGTCTGAAACAAGGCTATTACTGAATATGGTGGCCTAGAGGGGAGACATGTAATTCAGAGGTTGGTGGACATCACAGCCTGGGAAGTTGGAAGGTGATATGGGGCCAGTGTCCCAGGACATATAGAGTGTAGGTCAGTACTGTGTAGGTGTGACCACAGGGACACCACAATGTTCATGTATGGATTGTGGCCCTGTAGTGAGTGACAGGGTGTAATGTCAGCATTGAATCCATCCTCCAGCATGTTGCCAACATCACCTGGGTCTGTAATGTTCCTGAGTGACTGTTGTATGTGACAGCAGATGTGGGTGTTGCCATCGACTACTGACATACCACCATAATGCCTGTGGAACACCCCGGAATGTGTGGCAGTCATGTTTACGTAGCTAGTCTTGGAGTATGTGATGAGGGACCCTGTGGCCCCACCACAACTGACCAGTGAGCCACCCCACACATGGGAATGTACACCACTGTGCAACAGCCTACACCTGTTGTTGTACATCATATGTCCATGGAACATGACCACCAGAGTGGCGTCTGTTATCTGGTGTGTATCATCATGGCTCTGTGTGGAATAGCATGATCCATGCAGTTGTGTACATGCTAATGAAGTGCACTGGGGTATGTGTCAGCATTTGTATGTGCATTGTCCATCTGCAGGGGTGTCATGACATTAACAACCACTGTCAGCAGACGTCTGTAGTAGGTGTTGTAGTACTCATGTACTGTGTATGCTGTGATGGGTGTGGTGCCGGGATGTGGCTAACAAGGTTGATTAGCATATGTTCGGAATCCACCAATGAGGGGATAACCTCAGGTGTGTAACACCAGTCACATGGTGGTAGTGTTCATGCCAAGGTTAATGTAGGTCTAGGAGGTGGTGTGTATGGGTTGATCCAGCAGAGCGGAGGTTATGACTCATGGATGTGTCGGTACATGTGTGGCTATCCCAGTGAAGTGTGGGGTAGTGTCAGTCACACATCAGTAGTAGCTGTCTGAGGCCCACTGTCCAATATACCAACATAGAAGGTATGTTACCCGTGGGGTATGATGTTGACTCTGTAGCTTGTTACAATGTGTATAGTGGTCCCGGACACAGTTAGTTGCACGTGGAGCACCTCTGATGCATTGTGCTAAGTAACTTGCCAGGATATGTGCAAAACATAGTGGGATATGGGAACCCCTCAGCTGTGGTTGTGCCGGTCCAGGTATGTGCCTGAAAGGTATGGTCTGTCTATAACTTGTCATTGCAGGTGTGCTCTGCAGAGCCTAGAGGCAGGTTGCAGTCACTGCAGAGATGTTTGAGTGGTGCATTATAAGGCGTGTCTTGCCTGCGTGCGTCACAGAGGAAGATGCAAGCATTGTGTCACATGACCCCATGTCGTGCCTGCCTGTTCCCGTCCTGCCGGTGACAGTTATTGGAAACTGTGCAAGACAGGCAGTATAGAAGCAGCAAGAGCCTTACATGTGAGCTGTACTCCCAGGGCTGACAGGTGCAAGTCATCTGTGTCACAGCATTGTGTTTGACCAGGTCAGTCAAAGCGGACAGATACCAGATGCCTGTGGAATGACAATAGAAGCATAGGCAACTGTTGAAGTGACACAGTTGGTCATTGTACAGTGGTATCATGTCCGGACGAATGCAAAATGCTCCCCAGGGCTTGGCCCACACCCTCAGGGCTATAAGACTGGTGAGCTATTGCATGTCCCTGCACACATAGTCTGTAAAGTGGCATCACAGGGCAGTCACACTAACATGGAGAATGACAGTCACATCGTACCTGGTGAGGTGTGGCATGGGTGCATAGGTTATGTTGCAGAAGCAGTTACCCGACAGCAAGATGTAAGCGACTATCGCCTTGTGTAGCCTGTTGTGTGGAACTGCAATGTGACTCCCTACAGAGTCATCTATGACTGGTGCGTTGTGAATGTTATAACTCCCTATTGGCTGTATGTGATGGGCACACATGAGTCTGTGGGCTATAAGCTGGTGATGTTGTCCTCCATGATGGGGGCTACCTCTGGTGCCTACAGTGAGTATGGAGACATACTGCACAAGTCGTCCTCGTAGGTGTGGCCAGTGGTGTAGATCATGTGAGACTATGTGATGGGTGGGGTGTGTTGTGAATGTTACACATCCCCAAATGACTGTCAGGTGCAGTCAGGGTTGGTGACAGCATTACCCCCAGCCATAGCTGTCAACCTCCTGTCCCCAAAATGAGGAACATTAGCCATCATACTGTGTGACAAATGGGCAAAACGTGGAACACTTACAACTGGCTTACTAACAGCTTCAACTAGGAAGGGCATATGATGGCTAAAATAGGCTGGTTTTAAGTATAAAAAAGATATTCTAATGAATTAATATGATTCCCATCTATTTAGCCATGGCTAGCAGGTAAACAATTTCCAACAATGAATGTGTGACAGACCCTTTCAATGTGGAACCTTGAGGAACATGCACCTTTAGAACCCCAAATGAGGTATGTTCCTCGTAATGAGGTACACTTGAGAGCTATGCCCCCAGCACGGCTGCATAAGTGCATCCCCCACAGGCTGTAGTGTTGTATGTCAGGAGGTGAGCATTGGGGGACCCAGGTTGATAGTAGTCTGTCATTCGACACCCATGTAGCTAAAGTAGTTAGGAAGACCTTCTACATTGCCCACCTTATCATGAAGGGATTCTCATCTAGATCAAGGGAGGTCATAGTCTCCCTATACTCATCACTCATCAGACCAATGATTGAGTACAATGCCCCATTCGGAATGTATCTGACCCAACACTTGCAGCAGCTGGAGAGGCCACAAAAGTTCCTCACCAAAAGGATAAAGGGTCTCAAACATCTGTCCTATGCTGCCCGACTGAAAGAACTCCAGCTCTATTCAGTCGCTTACCGCTTGCTCAGAGGTGACCTTTGCCTGACATACAAGGCCATGTCAAACCCAGATTTGATGAATATGCTTCACCTCAAAAAATCCAGATCCGTCAGAGCCACAAGGGCGGGAGACTTAAACCTCGACATGGCTATTAATAGGACGTGCTGGAGGGATAGATTCATCACCCAAAGACTTCCTATGCTGTGGAATAAAATCCCGGTATATGTGAGGCAGAGCACCTCGCTGGCCTTGTTCAAGAGAAATCTTGAACAATGGATGGGAGATCGCAGATATACCCCAGGGTTTACCTCAGTGTCACTGCTCGACAGAGGCACAGCAAAATAATGGGTATAGTTCCCCATACTAAAGGGGTGGCGTAAGCCACAAAACTATGGGCTAGGCTTGTAAATGCTCTCGGGCAGATAGCCTAGTATGAACCTATGAACCTATGAACCTATGAATGTGTACATGAGACAATTGCTCTATTGCCACATGTATGACATATCCCTCATATAGACAGGCAGTAGCACTGGTACGTGACAGTTGGACATGCCTGTATATACAACCATGTCCCACAGGATATGTAAGCGATGTGTACAACAGCTGTTGTACCATAAGCAAGCTGAGAAGTGTAGGACAGCCAGTGTACCTGTGGGAAATGGTGTGGAATGGGTGCTATAGTAATCAATAGCTCATGACATGCCCACAAGTTCTGAACAAGTGCCTAGCATGACCATACAATACAGATAGGGTGTTGGATAATATCAACCCACAAGTGGTGATGACAGTCATTTTGGGTGGCACCGCACTATAACCCTGCTGAGTATGGTGTGCATGTCCATGAACCATTAGCACTGTAGATGTCAGCAGTACAGATGTACAAGACAGCACGGATATTTTATTACAAATACCTTTGCATGTCACAGGTGTGTTCCACCAGTGGCCTGTTGACAGACTCACAACTACAAAAGGTGCAAGAGTGACATGTGCACATCACACCAGTGCCAGTTACAGTAGAACAGGGTTAATGTGTTGTACCCCACCCTCATTGTAGCCCATACCACACAGACAAATGTTAGGCATCTGTGTATGTAAGGCTGTGAATGGCCATGACCTATCAGTATAGCTGTGTCAGTGTTGTGAACAACATACAGAATGGCCTGTGTGGGTGAGGTGTGTGACATATGTGCACAGTCTGATGGATGATACCAGCATTGTCACCACTAGGTGAACATCCCTGTACCCATAAACAACTACCTAGGCTGTGGTCAACATTATGGACACCGTGTAAGGGATGGTGCTGTGCAGTGCACCCCCTGACTTGGTGACGTCTCCAGGCCCCTTAGGTAGTCATATGAGGTACCCATGTCATGTCAGGGTGCCATCCATGAGCACGGAGATCACTGGACAGGCATATACAGCACTGTGGTGACCAATATTGGATCACATACCACCTTTAAGGGGTAATGGCTATGCATGGATGTGCGATACCAGCCTTCACAATCCTCACTTCCACTATGCAGCATGCTGTCTACCTTGCAGAAAGACATTTGCTACACCATGATGATGGACATGCTACATGTCCATATCCTGATCTATAAGACATATGTCATGGACAGCCACCATCCTAATACTAGGATCCCCACAGGCTGGACAGATCCCTGTGCCATATATGTGACATACTCCCACCATACCATGCAACCCTGTCCATCAAAGCTGCACATGTCATCCCAGTCATACATGGTGTGATGGCCGCATGGTAGATGTACTATCAACTGACTGGATCAGTAATGTGGCACTGATGCACCTTGCGGTGGCACAATGGCTGTCTGTTACAGCTTGGAAACCATGCCCGCACATGCTATGGTTGATAACCATCCCTGCGAATGTCGTCTGACTAGCCATTGTCCCATGCCTATCACATGTGCAATACAGGCAATCCGTGGCAGGATGTTGAACAGTTGTACAGTGCTGTGTAGATGTATATGGCAAAACACATGCATGTACAGGTGTCCATGCGTATGTGTGCATTGTCACTGCTCAAGTCCATTACGGCTGTGTCTGTGTTGATATGTGACATATACACAGCATCCAGGTCAACAGCAGTGCCGTGGACACATCCAGGCATGTGCAGATAGGTAAGAACACAAGTGCAGGCAAATAGACATGCCCACAGCAAGACAGCATTTACATGGAGTATGAACACTGTAATGAGGTGACACACATATGTGGTGATGATATCCAATGCATAACGTGTGTGAAATGTGTGTGACACCAATACATCAGTCATGTCTGTGTCATGATGCTTTGCAAAGATAACTGTGCAGATGTAGCAGATGTCATAGAAATGTATGTGCAGCAGTATCTCTGTACACCTCTGCAACTGTGACCTGTCACCATCATTATGTCTTACAGATAATGCCCCATACACGCCTCCCAGCATACACCCACCAGGAGGATGATGTCCTCATCCCACAGCTCCATGACAACTATGACTTGTTGTTCAGCCATGTGCCACAGCATGCCCAGCAGCGGGATGACCTGTGGCAGGATCTACGCAGGAGGGTGAACGATGTGGGTGGCCATAACCGCACCTACCAGCAGGTGCACAGACACTGCATGGACTTGATACGACATGCAAAACAGCGTGCCACTGCAATCGCCAGGGAAAAAGGTGGAACAGGTGGTGGGCCACCAACCCAGCCCCCACTCACACACACCAAGGAGCTACTGGCCAGTCTGGGGACACCCAGGGAACAGCATCCAGAAGCACTAGCTGCCATCGTGGAGGTGGGTGTCTCCCAACCAATGAGCCTGGAGTTGCCTGGTAAGTCAGTACTGCACATATGGCTATTATATCCCATGTAGTTGCATGTGTCACTGTACATTATGTAAAGTAACAACATATGCAAGGTATGTGGACACACATGCTGCATACTACAGTATGCTACATTGTGTATGCACACATGTGCATACTATATGCTATTACACAGGTGAATGTGTTCACATGCACAGTGCAACCTGTGGCTGTCATACAGTCATGGATAATGTTCATACTGGTGTGTCACCTCTATACAGGTACCTCTGGCGTGCCGCACAGACATGAGTCCGTTGCAGGTGAGACTGTCATCAGTATCAGGCATGTTACAGTGTAGATCTATTTGCCATGTGGCCAGTTAACACTTGCACACCTGATGTTTGTTCCAGTCATGATATGCAGGTCGCACCACCCTTCATTCACACAGGCCACCCATGTGCAATATATACAAATGTAATGATACACTGACTTGAAACCACAGTACTTGTCATTGCAAAATGTGTGGTCAGCTGTGCATACAACGGTGGAGGTGTTCTACAATGGAGGCATATGTAGTATGCATTGGAACAACATGTGTGGTACGCACACAGTACCACACAGTGAGCTGTGATATGGGCAGCCCACAGGTGTCACCATTGTGTCATATGCCCCTGCATTGGGTGCACACATTGTGATGTGCCACCTGACATGTCCCAGACATGTAGTGTTCTGTCTGCAATATTGTCACACTATTGCATGACCTATACCCCACATACCAAACATACAACCCATTGTCTGCATAGCCCTGTGGATTGTGACATATCTGACATCTATGGGTGTATGCCATATGGGACAACACAGACATGTGAGATAGATGGCCATCACACACAATTGGCCAACACATGTGCACACATGGCCATGGTGGATGGCCAGAGACATGTAGCCACACAGTACATGGGATGTGTATACACCCTGTTGCACATTGTCCACACATGGTCCAATTATAGCCTTAGTTGACCGATTATACAGTTGATGTGGTACACTGGACAACCTAAAAGCCTGTGCACAGCTACTGGAGGTGTCACTGAAGTCTACCATATACGATCTGTTGAACATCATGACTGTGTTGCAGTTATGGCTATGCAATGTGTACATATTATGCATTCTACAGCAACATAGATGCTTCATGATGCCATGCAATGGCACAGTGTCTGTACTTCACACTGTATAGCAATGTAGATGGCTCACACTACCCTCCCATGCTCATGCACATTTGCTAAACATGCACTCTATCTGTAGGGCATACACACAACACTGCAATGTGAAGCCCATTACGATGCTGTACATGTGTCAGGACACCATTGTGTCAGACATGTATGCATGTTAATGCACATGTCAGCAGATTACATGTCAAGGTCACGTCAGCCATGTGTACTGTTATCCTGTTCTGGGCCACATGGTGTATCATGGGGATGCATGCATACTACCATGATTGTGTGAACTGCATGGCTACTGATATGACACCTGCTTGCTGTAGTGTGCACCCCAGGGAGGTATGCTCACTAACACTTTTAATGTCTGAGCTGCATGCCCTCTGCTGTATCGCAGGCATGCTGCATGCCATCTGACAAATCACATGCATGGTGTGTCTGTGTGTGTCTGTTTGTGTGTGTGTGTGTCTGTGTGTGTGTGTGTGTGTGTCTGTGTTTGTGTGTGTGTGTGTCTGTGTTTGTGTATGTGTGTGTCTGTGTATGTGTGTGTGTGTGTGTGTCTGTGCATGTGTGTGTGTGTGTCTGTGTTTGTGTGTGTGTGTGTCTGTGTTTGTGTGTGTCTGTGTCTATTGTACTTTACAGTATTTCTTTGCATTTACAGGTGATGTAGGTGCGTTACCCTCCTGCGGTCCATCTGATGTTAGTGTCCCCACAGATACTAGCGGTGATGAACATATGCATGAGGTACAGGCAGGGTTGTCAGGGGCTGAATCTGTGCCAATGGTTACCATCCCAGCTATGTCCCCCTCTTCCCCGCACACAGTTCTGCTGCCATCACATACCGCATCACCAGTGGCCATAGAGGAAGGACAGTCAGCATCTGTTAGTGTGGAACAGGAATGTGTGATGGCTACAGAAGGTGTGTCTACACACCATGGTGTCAGTGTAATGACTGCAGATGTGCCAAACAGGCATGTGGCCAGTGCTGCTCGTAGGAGGACCTCTGGCAGACATGCACCTGCAGGACAGAGCGCAGCAGCTGGTATCACCAGACGCATGTTCCAGACTGTAATGGTGGCACAGGCATGTGCTGAACGGCAGAACAGAGAAGGGCAGAGGCTGCAGAGGGCTGCTATCCATACCCTAAATGATAACATCCAGGCATTGGCAAATGCTCAACAGCAGATTGCTAATGTTCTGGATAGGCGATTAGGTGAAATGGTCAGAATCCTTGACCGAGGCATGGCACTCCGCAAGTGGGAGCTGTCTGTGCTGGAACATCTGGTAGGAGTGAGGCGTAAGCCACGTGGACATAGGCCAGCAACACCACCTAGTGTAGGTCGACGTGAGCGTGCCACCTCACATGCCCACTCCCATAGTGCTGGTAGCAGTAGCAGTGCAGCTGGTGCTGTGCTGTCAACACCAGGACACAGCAGGCCACATGGACATGGCCCTGGATGTTCTCAGTGGGGACACGGTTCCAGCGGACATGTGTCGTCGGACAGTAGCCACTCTGTACCTCCACCTGGTAGTGCCCGTGCAACCCCAGGCAGGCACAGGTCATGTGGTCTTGGACAGACACAGTGAGCTGTACAACCTGCTCTGTACAATCTGGGGCTGTCAATTATACCCCGTGTAGGCCTCACAAATGGCAGAATTGTGTACACACATACACGCACACAACAAACACAACTGTAGGGCTCCACAACATCCACATGCATTCTGCACAGACATGTCCAATCAACTCACCGGCCTTTACACACACACATGATGTTATCCATTGGTGCAGTCTATGCCCCTGGCAAACATATCACCCTGTGCATATGATGAAGCCTGTGCCACATCCCTGTCATCCACACCATCGGTGCAGGGTTATGCACAAATATTCTGATGCACAGGGTGAACAGCATGGTGAGAGGTATATGTAATATTACCTGTGTATGCATAGCGAGGGATGTGTATGTTGCAGTGGTTGTGTGTGAATACTGAGAGATGTGTATGCAATATTACCTGTGTATGCATAGTGAGGGATGTGTATGTTGCAGTGGTTGTGTGTGAATACTGAGAGATGTGTATGTGACATAGGTTGTGTACTGTTGACATGCACCGGTCATACCATGTAGTGGAGGTGCAGCATGCATTGTGATGTGTTCACGGTATGTGTCTCGGTTACATCTGTAGCACCATGTTGGTTGTGATACCCTGGTTCCCTCCTATGGTGTACTTGCATGTGCCTACAGGTAGCAGTATTTGCAGTCCCCCACGTGTAACTGTGGATTACTCACAGGCATGTCTGGCAATATCAGCATGCTACATGTACCCTCAACCTGACTGTTGGAAACACCAACATGACACAGATGTCCGCACATATACTGCACCTGATGCATGTGGTCAGTGCCACAGGCTACACTGGACAGAGACATGACATACATAGCAGGACACATTACAGGTATGGTGACATGGTGCAGGGGTTGTACACAGCAGTCTGGCCAGTGATGTTGTGAGGTGTCACTTGGTAGCTGGAGGCCACACTGTGCAGCAGTAGGACCCTGTAACAGTATGGGAACATGGCCACATTCACGGGGTGTACACCACTATAACGCACACCCCATAGTGTGCAGGTGGGGACCCTTGCCTATGTGGTCATCACCCTCACAGTACTATGCACCCACACGACGTGTCACAGAGAAGGAACATGCACAGGTAGCCAGTATGGCTGGGACCTATGGCATCAACAGGGTAGTGCAATGCATCACCATTATGGGTTAGTCACCACGTGGGGTTAGTAATCATTTCTCACCGTATATTAGCATACACCCTCACACCAAGCACCAGACATACATACAGACACACACACACACTGTGGTGACCACACATGTGTATACGGACAGCCGACGTGTGTGATGCACCACACCGGCCGACGTCATGCTTCCCACACTGACGTATGTACAGATCTCTACAACGGTGTACAGGGATGTGTAACAACTGGCACATATTCCCCACGATATGTGTAATCTCTGGTCACACATTCAGACACACATGGCAGTGCTGGGAATGATACACCTGCCATATGATGACACATTTGATAGACATGCAACGGTATTGATTGCATTATGTGTACCAACGCTATATCTGGCAAATGTGCTGCTATATGCACACGGGAGGTTGTAGGTGTTACTGGTGCCATGTGACATATAGTTGGTAACACCTGACCGCTGTGTATGCATTATGTCAGCACCATCACGTAACAGCGACATAGTGTACTGTTTGCACATGGCATGATAGGATGGTGTGTGACACAACTGTGAGCCACCCCCTGCACACATACATCTACACAGGTGGTTCACCACGTTATGTACACACATCCCTCCATATGTGCTGTTTGTATGTCACCATATACAGGTGTCAATGATGGGTCTGCATTGCGACTGCATGTCATAGGTAGGTGCAACTATGTTACGGACATCAGCCACTGCACATGCATGGTTGCTGCATGCACAGTATAGATGTCACATGTGTCTCCTGTTGCCATGTTTGTATGCATTGCTATTGTTGGACATGTGTGTTGACATACATAACACATGGACTGTGGTATGATCTCACGGGTGTCACAGGCGACCTGTACAAGGGTATGTGTCCCGGTCAACATTGCTACCCCTGTAGAGTGAGCATTCAACAGACATGGGCCCACGTTCCATTCGCGTGTGTAGCATTGATTAGGCCACTGTTATGCACGAGGTACATGAAAGGCTATGTATGTATGTGTTGTGTGTGCAGTCCATGCATACATTCACACAATCGCATGTATGACATATCCAGATGTGTGTTCATTGGTGTACAGCAACAGTCAGGTGTCACAGCTGTGTAAGGGCCGTGGTATGTCTTGAGCCAACCTGTGCATGTATACTGGTATCATTGCAATGCATAACACCTGTTGGATCCCTGTTGGTACATGTGTACTCTGCACAGCTGGTGTACACCTCTGTACAGCCCAGTGGTCATGTGTCACATGGTGTTGTGGTACTGTAAGGCTGTGTAGTGCTGCACCGATGACATGGTGCTGACTTGACAGCTACAGTGTACACTGCAGTGTGTACGTGTGTGACCTGCACCTGTGACAGCTGTGATGGCAGCTGTGTGTGTACAGATCACTGCATGTGTGACCGCCCTGTATGTGAGGACAGTTATACCTTACTGTGCCCTTCTGTACTGTGCCCTTCTGTGTGTACACTCCATCTGCATGCACGACAGGCCTTTGCAACAGCTAAGTGTGTGAGCATGCCCAGTATGCTGTTGTGTAGATGGACACACAGTACAGTCCATGTACGCAGTTGTGTAGTTGGACACACGGTACATTCCACACTGTGCCCTTCCGTGATTAGACTCCATGTGCATGCAAGATGGCCCTTTGTAACTGCTAAGTGTGTGAGCATGCCCAGTACACCATTGTGTAGATGGACACACAGTACATTCCACACTGCGCCCTTCCGTGATTAGACTCCATGTGCATGCAAGATGGCCCTTTGCAACTGCTAAGTGTGTGAGCATGCCCAGTATGCCGTTGTGTAGATGGAGACACAGTACATTCCAACCTGCTCCCTTCCATGATTAGAATCCGTGTGCATGCAAGATGGCCCTTTGCAACTGCTAAGTGTGTAAGCATGCCCAGTACGCCGTTGTGTAGATGGACACACAGTACATTCCAAACAGACATGTGATACTAAGCATGTGGGCATGGCCATTGACATCCTGTATAGCCATGGTGGTCATCCAGGCAACAGATGTCCATTTTCAATGTCACAATGCATGCCTACATTGAACACACTGGTTGCTGTCTCGAAGGGTGTACTGTCTGTGGCACATCCCGTATCTATTTAGTGTTGTAGTGCTCCGTAGATATTTAGTTGGCCCGATGACAGCACTGCCGTGTTTGTCTACATCTACCTTGGGACAGTAATATGCTTTCAGACTGCTCACTCTTTAAACATTCCCTATCGGCATCTTTGCCTTTGCAGATGATGTCACCCACCTAGAAGTATGCCTCTGGGAGTGCTGTGTTCAGTAATCTCGGTAGCGCATTCTGTAAATGCGTAATGCTGTAGTGTGATAAGGTAGTTAGGTGTATGTTCAACTCCCGGCCCTGCCAAGTGTGTGTGTGTGTGTGTGTGTGTGTGTGTGTGTGTGTGTGTGTGTGTGTGTGTGTGTGTGTTTCCAGCTGCCTGGGGACACAGTAATGCTTTTAGATGCCTCACAATACATACATTCCCTATCGGCGTCTTTGCCTTTGTGGATGATGTCACCCACCTAAAAGTATGCCTCTGGGAGTGCTGTGTTCAGTAATCTCGGTAGCACGTTCTGTAAATGCGTAATGCTGTAGTGTGATAAGGTAGTTAGGTGTATGTTCAATTCCCGGACCTGCCAAGAGTGTGTGTGCGTCTTTCCAGCTGCCTGGGAACACAGTAATGCTTTTAGATGCCTCACAACACATACATTCCCTACCAGCGTCTTTGCCTTTGCGGATGATGTCACCCACCTAAAAGTATGCCTCTGGGAGTGCTGTGTTCAGTAATCTCGGTAGCGCATTCTGTAAAGGCGTAATGCTGTAGTGTGATAAGGTAGTTAGATGTATGTTCAACTCCTGACCCTGCCAAGTGTGTGTGTGTGTGTGTGTTTCCAGCTGCCTGGGGACACAGTAATGCTTTTAGATGCCTCACAACACATACATTCCCTATGGGCGTCTTTGCCTTTGTGAATGATGTCACCCACCTAGAAGTATGCCTCTGGGAGTGCTGTGTTCAGTAATCTCGGTAGCGCATTCTGTAAATGCGTAATGCTGTAGTGTGATAAGGTAGTTAGGTGTATGTTCAACTCCCAGCCCTGCCAAGTGTGTGTGTGTGTTGTGTGTGTGTGTTTCCAGCTGCCTGGGGACACAGTAATGCTTTTAGATGCCTCACAACACATACATTCCCTATGGGCGTCTTTGCCTTTGTGAATGATGTCACCCACCTAGAAGTATGCCTCTGGGAGTGCTGTGTTCAGTAATCTCGGTAGCGCGTTCTGTAAATGCGTAATGCTATAGTGTGATAAGGTAGTTAGGTGTATGTTCAACTCCCAGCCCTGCCAAGTGTGTGTGTGTTTCCAGCTGCCTGGGGACACAGTAATGCTTTTAGATGCCTCACAACACATACATACCTTATCGGCGTCTTTGCCTTTGCGGATGATGTCACCCACCTAGAAGTATGCCTCTGGAAGTGCTGTGTTCAGTAATCTCAGTAGTGCGTTCTGTAAATGTGTCATGCTGTAGTGTGATAGGGTAGTTAGGTGTAAGTTCGATTCCCAGGCCTGCCAAGTGTGTGTGTGTGTGCATGCTCCCATCTGCCTGGGGACTCAGGTTATGCTTTTAGACGCTTTGCACCACAGATATATCCTGCTGACGTCTTTGTCTTTGCGGATGTTGACATGCACCTAGTAGAATGCCTATGGGTCTGCTGTGTTTATTAATCTCGTAAATGCGTCATGCTGTAGTGTGATAGGGTAGTTAGGTGTAAGTTCGATTCCCAGGCCTGCCAAGTGTGTGTGTGTGTGTGTGTGTGTGTGTGTGTGTGTGTGTGTGTGTGTGTGTGTGTGTGTGTGTGTGTGCATGCTCCCGTCTGCCTGGGGACTCAGGTCATGCTTTTAGATGCTTCGCACCACAGATATATGCTGCTGACGTCTTTGCCTTTGCGGATGTTGACACGCACCTAGTGGAATGCCTGTGGGTCTGCTGTGTTTAGTAATCTCGGTAGCGTGTTCTGTAAATGCGTCATGCTGTAGTGTGATAGGGTAGTTAGGTGTAAGTTCGATTCCCAGGCCTGCCAAGTGTGTGTGTGTGTGTGTGTGTGTGTGTGTATGCATGCTGCCGTCTGCCTGGGGACTCAGGTTATGCATTTAGGCGCTTCGCACCACAGATATATCCTGCTGATGTCTTTGCCTTTGCGGATGTTGACACGCACCTAGTAGAATGCCTGTGGGTCTGCTGTGTTTAGCAATCTCGGTAGCGTGTTCTGTAAATGCGTTATGCTGTAGTGTGATAGGGTAGTTATGTGTAAGTTCGAATACCAGCCCTGCCAAGTGTGTGTGTGTGTTTCCAGCTGCATGACAACAGTACATTGCTTTTACAGTATTCACTCACCATAACATCTGTGCGGCGTCTTTGCCTTTGATGCCGCTGTCTACAGGCTAGACGTATGCCTGTGTGATTTCCATGATCCACTACTCACAGCTGCATGTTCTGTCACTGCGTAATGCTGTTGTGTGGTACAGTGGTTACATTCGTGTTCTGCTCACAACTCTGCCATGTGTGTGTGTGTGTGTGTGTGTGTGTGTGTGTGTGTGTGTGTGTCTGTGTGTGTATGTCTGTATCTCTCTCTCTTTATATATATATATATATATATATATATATATATATATATATATATATATATATATATATATATATATATATATTTTCTGCCCATAACTCTGCTCTTGCATGGACAGCTGACTGTTTCATGTATCGCATATTTGCATAGCTTTCACATACCAATGGGGTATGTTGCAAATCCCAACATTGTCCATGCAACGTCCATGTTACGGGCGGTGTTACATGACCTTACAGGCGTTTGCTGTATATCTTGGCAGACATCTATCCTTGCTGTACTCTCACTGTACTCGTACACGCCGGAGGCTTCATGTACCATGGCCTAGTTTTGCTTTGTGTATGTCTATTTGTGCTGTGTGCGTGGCTGTGGGTATGTCCCACCATCATCATTTGTAAAGGTGACAGCCCTATAGGTACTTCATGTAGACTGCTGTGTCATTTGACATGTCAGTACATACCTGCGGACAG
This sequence comes from Protopterus annectens, assembly GCF_019279795.1. NCBI lineage: Eukaryota > Metazoa > Chordata > Ceratodontiformes > Protopteridae > Protopterus > Protopterus annectens. Next base: position 948,681,353 of record NC_056733.1, read on the forward strand.
TACTGAACGTCCTACTGCAGCGCATTTCATACCTTCTGCGTTATCTTGCAGTCAATAATACTGTTTTGTCACACATGTATCTGTTTCTGATCATACCACTCCACCTCCTAGAGCAAACTTCTGGACAAGACCTTTTCTGATAGTGGGATACATAGGGGCAGTATTGACATGTTGCTCTTACAAACGTAGATAGTTGACACAATAATAGGTTTTGCATTAGTATGGCTCTTCTGATGAATTTGGTGTCTTAAACACACGTTTGTCATTATTTCATAACTTCAGTTATCAGGAATGTGCCAGAATGGTACTGATGTTACATGGAACACACCAAACATATGAGGCAGAACTCTGCACATTCTGCATAAATCTGTACAGTTGCGGAGTATGTGTCTGATACAAGATATCAACTTTCTGACACCAATACATACACTGTATGGTGGCATCACAGGCCACATGCCATTACATTTATATTGCAGGACACACCCACCCAGAGGGTTGTGTTCCTTACACAGGCCAACAGCTGCTTATCCACACTAATTAGTCTATCATGTACCGTATGTGTGCGCCGGTATTTGCGCTTTCCGTCAGTGGCAGAGCTCACGTACGAGTATGGGGGACTGGACATTGTTACAGTGACACTGCATGACACCCTGAGGGACACATTTCTTTTTAGTCTATTAACCTTCCACATTGACATTCACAGGGCATACGTTGTCATTCACATTTGTCGGAGTACATGCGTATGACTTGTACATGTTTTCTCATTTGTCCTGATGTCTTTCTTCTCACCTGTCCACCTAGTATCACTAGTTCTGTACATGTATTTTGGACAGGTTACCTTCATACCCCTAACCTGTACACATTATGGGTAAACGCCCTGATGTTTGACCTTTGCCCTTGTTACATTTGTCATAGTAATGTGCCTTTTTGGTAGATTGCTGGCAAGGCATTACGAACTGTGTGGTTAGATAATAGTGACTGACATTTCTATTACATGATTAGTAACACTCATAACATTCATATTCCTGGCTACGCCAGTATTCTCTCAACGTTCTGACTTTGTCTGGGGTATATCTAATATAGTCCCTATATGTATTTCATGTACTATGCCTTAGTGCAGCTGTCTTATTCTGACAGTTTGCCAGTTATGGTTACCATCTTGGTCGTACGCATGTCCATCCATGATAATCACCTACATGACACTGATATAGGGCCCTACATATTCCCAAAATGGTTTACGCAATATCCAGTGGATGGTTTGCCCCATTATTGAGAATATAGGCGTGTGCTATACCCACATCTCTCCCACGAGGCGGGCCTACGAAATCTCTGCCAAACAACACCTAGGCCCATTTCTGCATACCCATGATTCCCATACCTGACAACCCTCCACAGTACCCATTGCACATGTTTAATGTGAGCGGTACTGAAGTGTGGAGACACTTATATGCACTCCCCACTCTCCGGATATCAGTTCGTACATCATACATTCTATCGACACATGTGTCATTACCCTTGCACCTGCTACTGTTGCATGTACAGCTATATCGTATTTGCTGAGGTCACTTATTTTGCGTCAATGTCGGTTGACACTAGGTATGGATCAATTTTTGGGATCCTGCAATGGGCACCTATATGCATGTTTAAAGTGTAGAACTTGCTGGACTGTCACTTTCTGGCCAATGGTTTGGAAGGCAGCGGTTTATTCACCTTTCGTGCATGTCTGTTTGTCTACCCATATTAGCTATAACATGGCCTATTTATGTACATATGTCATATCTACGGGACATATGTTTGTTGTGTATACATATATACATGTACAATCCTCATTTCATAATTTGCTTTGGTTTACGTCTGTGGATTATGTGTATACACATATATCTATATCCATACCATACCTTTCCACTGTACAGATTGTCACAGAGTGTATAGCTGGTTGCTTCTTTATCTTCGGTGTGTTTTACATAAACCTGTGTCTATCTGGCAATGTAGTGGCATTTCATTTGAGACTTATGGTGGGAAATACTGGCAAGCAGTTCAGGTTACGACTGCAAACCCTTCAGAGAATCCATGCTACTGACACACCCGTTATTCTATCCACTTTCTATGTTTGTTCTGGCACATATCTGGGGTTTCTCCCTATTTGTACCAGTAGTTTGCATGGCTTTGTCCAGTTTCATACTTTACGAGGTTAACAGGTTTGAGCCATGTATAACTAACATGGGGGACACATCATTCGTTTACTATGCTGTGAGCGGATCACACACACACAGGCGCACTTGCATTTCCTTATTGTGGGTTACGCAGGCTATGCATATCCTTATTGTGGGTTACATATGTTTACTAAGTCTTTGTGCTTACGTGGGCTTTATTACTTGTGACAGTACCAGTAAATTATCTGTAATCTGGTTAATGGCATTATGCAAACACACGTTCACCTTTACATATTTAAATGTCTGTACAGCACAGACGCATTCATTACACTTTAACATTATATGTGCTGTAGTCATAGTTGAACCGGGACTGCATTCACATTGGCCGGATGCTGTAACCACTATACTTTTGGTGTCCTGACTCATTTATATGCATACCCATAGTACATAGCTACATTAACATATGCCTCACCACTTCACTTACGACACAGGCATCCATTCTCCTGCTGGGAAAAATGCGGTACTACATATTACACATTACCTATTCCCTACTGCTCTGGACCCAAGTTGCATATTTAATCACTGCAGGGATATTCAGAACCCCAAGGCTTATAGTCCTGACACATACAGGTCTTTAATTGTCAGGGTGTTCATGTGGTGATCTGGGTTTAGGCTTGTCCGCCTGGTGAACGGAACTGCCCTGACCATGTTCAAATGTCAGACAAAGCACATGGACAGAGTTTGTCCATTTTAAACATTTTATCTGTGTTTACAGACACAGGTGTTTGGGTACCTGTCAGCAGCTTATTATGTTGGCAATACATAATATGGGTGGGGGTGGTTACAATACATAATCCATGGTGGTGTTCCCATTCACATTATTTTACCTGTGTTTACAGACACAGGTGTTTGGGCACCTGTCAGCAGCTTATAATGTTGGCAATACATAATATGGGTGGGGGTGGTTACAATACATAATCCACGGTGAGTGGTGTTCCCATTCACATTTGACTATTTCCTGTATTCATTCATACGAGGATTATTATTTTGCACATGAACTAACTATGAATTAACTACAGGTATGCAGTAGTACAGTCAACATATGTGAATGTTTGTTACAGTAAAAATGTACGGACCTCTGTAATACTCAGGGACTACCCCACATCCTTCACAACATTTCATGCTAATGTACATACTATTATTCTGTGAACTTTCGAAGTTTGTGAGAGCAGTAATTACATCTGTCCCTATTTGTCCACCCATCATTTTAGGCTTTGTCCAGATTTTGTTGCTGTAATAGGTTGAGAGGTGGTGTCGGTATGTGATTGAGTTGAATATATACTGTCGATAATTCAGTGGGGAGTAGGGTTAGCACCTGTTCCTCTATGCGAGGGGAAGTCCCACTTTGGACAGTTGTGTCCTGCGATGAAACCTAAGACATGGCAAATGTCCTGTGATTTTAAGACAAAAGTATATTTCTTATTTTCTTTACTAGTTGCATGATACAGGTATTTTGTATCTGAAACACATAACTATTATTTGGGATAGCATAAGCAATTCAAATGCTATGAAATAAGCTTTTATCTTGGCATACAAGTGTAATTCTGTCCTTTGCACTGGCCGGGGGTATGTTTTATCCTGCAAATTCTCACATTTCTACAAAGGATGTCCCACCTTGGGCATCTGAACAGGTGGCAACCCTAGTGGGGAGACCTGCATGGTGGACAGGTGTTCCATCCTGCGTAGTATGTTTTGCATGTCTGTCTAGAAACTGAATGGTGCCGTGACTACACATACATGTTTTGTCCAGATGTGTACAGTACTAGACACTGTGGCATGTAAACAACTCTGAGGTTTCAACAGGTTACTTATCCCACGCGGGATGTACACACATTTTGCTAAAACATGAACACATGGCCATTTGGATTTACGTAACTGTGATGGGATGTTTACAAATGTGGGATACATATTTGCAACCCTGACACTGCCTAGGACGATACTTCCTACTACATATGGGGAATACTCGCTATGTGTAGGTATACGGCTGCGCAAGGCTGGTAGCTGGATTTGGTGGACATTCAGACATGGGTGCGGGTTATGTGCTATACAGGGGTTGTTGCGTATTGCATTTGCATGCATGGGTTCTGCATTTGGATGTCCCGGTTCCGCATATAGCATCCTATGTGTATGTGCCGGTTACGTTCCTGTTGTGTATAGCACATTTTAATATTCATATGTTTATGTGTTTTTGGTATACAATTTGGGCTGTCAGGTTTCTTTACAGTTGTTATATGGCCACAACTGCCCAGCTGTGTACTATCGCTACCACTGTGGGACTGCTGGTGACCCTGCCCATGGGGCTAGACGTGTGTATTGGCGGCGCGCTGAAATGATGCGCTTCACTTCCATTGGGTATAACTACTTACAGTGCAGTACATTACGGACACACGATTTTAAATATCATTTGTTCCATGGACGGAAACTCATATTGTGTTGCGTGCATTTCTGTTTGGTTCTCCATTTTGTGTGGCCAGGAACTGTCTTGCATGCTTTGCATATGTTTCATTATCCACGGACACTGATAGGTGCAATTACTATTGCAGGCAGACTACAATATTCAGCAGTTTAGGTTGCTCATCGACAGCCGACATTGACACGCCTCCGGGCGCAGCTTAGTAATGCCCCATGCACTCGCGCATGTGTCCTATGCACATGGATGTGGTGGCAGCACACCTTCATTAATATGCATATGGCGCTACTACACCATATATATGCTGCACAGCCGGCGCAGGCCTTACACCGGCCTTGCACCGAGCTTCATGAATCCGGGGGTATATGTGTAAAGCACACCCCTATTACAACCCTATATCTAGGGACTACATGTGCACAGCACACCCCTATTACACCCCTATATAGAGACTGCATGTGCACAGCACACTCCTTTAACACCCTTATATAAAGAGACTACATGTGCACAGCACACCCCTAAATAAAGAGACTACATGTGCACAGCACACCCCTATTACACTCCTATATAAAGAGACTACATGTGTACAGCACACCCCAATTACACCCCTATGTAAAGACACTACATGTGCACAGCACACCCCTATTACACCCCTATATAAAGAGAATGCATGTGTACAGCACACCCCTATTACACCCCATATATGAACAGACTACATGTGCACAGCACACCCTATTACACCCCTATATAAAGAGACTACATGTGCACAGCACACCCCTATTACACCCTTATATAAAGAGACTACATGTGCATGGAACACCCCTATTACACCCCTATATAAAGAGACTACATGTGTACAGCACACCCAAATTACACCCTTATGTAAAGAGACTACATGTGCACAGCACACCCCTATTACACCCCTATATAAAGAGACTACATGTGTACAGCACACCCCTATTACACCCCTATATAAACAGACTACATGTGCACAACACACCCCTATTACACCCCTATATAAAGAGACTACATGTGCACAGCACACCCCTATTACACCCCTATATAAAGAGACTACATGTGCACAGCACACCCCTAATACACCCCTATATAAAGAGACTACATGTGCATGGAACACCCCTATTACACCCCTATATAAAGAGACTACATGTGTACAGCACACCCAAATTACACCTTATGTAAAGAGACTACCTGTGCACAGCACACCCCTATTACACCCCTATATAAAGAGACTACATGTGTACAGCACACCCCTATTACACCCCATATATGAACAGACTACATGTGCACAACACACCCCTATTACACCCCTATATAAAGAGACTACATGTGCACAGCACACCCCTATTACACCCTATATAAAGAGACTACATGTGCACAGCACACCCTA
>NC_056733.1:948687880-948713103 GCF_019279795.1 Protopterus annectens
ATTGTAAGCATGATAAGCACCATGGATATGTGATTGTAAGCATGATAAGCACCATGGATATGTGATTGTAAGCATGATAAGCACCATGGATATGTGATTGTAAGCATGATAAGCATCATGGATATGTGATTGTAAGCATGATAAGCACCATGGATATGTGATTGTAAGCATGAAAAGCACCATGGATATGTGATTGAAAGCATGACAAGCAGCATGGATATGTGATTGTAAGCATGATAAGCACCATGGATATGTGAATGTAAGCATGATAAGCATCATGGATACGTGATTGAAAGCATGATAAGCATCATGGATTTGTGATTGTAAGCATGAAAAGTACCATGGATATGTGATTGTAAGCATGATAACCACCATGGATATGTGATTGTAAGCATGATAAGCACCATGGATATGTGATTAGCATGATAAGCACCATGGATATGTGATTGTAAGCATGATAAGCACCATGGATATGTGATTGTAAGCATGATAAGCACCATGGATATGTGATTGTAAGCATGATAAGCACCATGGATATGTGATTGTAAGCATGATAAGCACCATGGATATGTGATTGTAAGCATGATAAGCACCATGGATATGTGATTGTAAGCATGATAAGCACCATGGATATGTGATTGTAAGCATGATAAGCACCATGGATATGTGATTGTAAGCATGATAAGCAGCATGGATATGTGATTGTAAGCATGATAAGCACCATGGATATGTGATTGTAAGCATGATAAGCACCATGGATATGTGATTGTAAGCATGATAAGCACCATGGATATGTGATTGTAAGCATGATAAGCACCATGGATATGTGATTGTAAGCATGATAAGCACCATGGATATGTGATTGTAAGCATGATAAGCACCATGGATATGTGATTGTAAGCATGATAAGCACCATGGATATGTGATTGTAAGCATGATAAGCACCATGGATATGTGATTGTAAGCATGATAAGCACCATGGATATGTGATTGTAAGCATGATAAGCACCATGGATATGTGATTGTAAGCATGATAAGCACCATGGCTATGTGATTGTAAGCATGATAAGCACCATGGATATGTGATTGTAAGCATGATAAGCACCATGGATATGTGATTGTAAGCATGATAAGCACCATGGATATGTGATTGTAAGCATGATAAGCACCATGGATATGTGATTGTAAGCATGATAAGCACCATGGATATGTGATTGTAAGCATGATAAGCACCATGGATATGTGCTTTTAAGATGGATAAGCACCATGGATGTGTGATTGTAAGCATGATAACCATCATGGATATGTGATTGTAAGCATGAAAATTACCATGGATATGTGATTGTAAGCATGATAAGCACCATGGATATGTGATTGTAAGCATGATAAGCACCATGGATACATGATTGTAAGCATGATAACCACCATGGATATGTGATTGTAAGCATGATAAGCACCATGGATATGTGATTGTAAGCATGATAAGCACCATGGATATGTGATTGTAAGCATGATAAGCACCATGGATATGTGATTGTAAGCATGATAAGCACCATGGATATGTGATTGTAAGCATGATAAGCACCATGGATATGTGATTGTAAGCATGATAAGCACCATGGATATGTGATTGTAAGCATTATAAGCACCATGGATATGTGATTGTAAGCATGATAAGCACCGTGGATATGTCAATAGCTTGATAAGCGGCATGGATATGTGATTGTAAGCATGATAAGTACTATGGATGTGTGACTGGATTGTAAGCATGATAATCACCATGGTTATGTGATTGTAAGCATGATAAGCATCATGGATATCTGATTGTAAGCATGATAAGCACCATGGATATGTGATTGTAAGCATGATAAGCACCATGGATATGTGATTGTAAGCATGATACGCACCATGGATATGTGATTGTAAGCATGATACGCACCATGGATATGTGATTGTAAGCATGATAAGCACCATGGATATGTGATTGTAAGCATGATAAGCACCATGGATATGTGATTGCAAGCATGATAAGCACGATGGATATGTGATTGTATGCATGATTAGCACCATGGATACGGGATTGTAAGCATGATAAGCACCATGGATATGTGATTGTAAGCTTATTAAGCACCATGGATATGTGATTGTAAGCATGATAAGCACCATGGATATGTGATTGTAAGCATGATAAGCACCATGGATATGTGATTGTAAGCATGATAAGCAACATGGATATGTGATTGTAAGCATGATAAGCACCATGGATATGCGATTGTAAGCATGATAACTACCATGGATATGTGATTGTAAGAATAACAAGCACCATGAATCTGTGATTGTAAGCATGATAAGCACCATGGATATGTGATTGTAAGCATGATAAGCACCATAGATATGTCATTGTAAGCATGATAAGCACCATGGATATGTGATTGTAAGCATGATAAGCATCATGGAATTGTGATTGTAAGCATGATAAGCACCATGGATATCTGATTGTAAGCATGATAAGCATCATGGATATGTGATTAGCATGATAAGCACCATGGATATGTGATTGTAAGCATGATAAGCACCATGGATATGTGATTGTAAGCATGATAAGCACCATGGATATGTGATTGTAAGCATGCTAAGCACCATGGGTATGTGATTGTAAGCATGATAAGCACCATGGATATGTGATTGTAAGCATGATAAGCACCATGGATATGTGATTGTAAGCATGATAAGCACCATGGATATGTGATTGTAAGCATGATAAGCACCATGGATATGGGATTGTAAGCATGATAAGCACCATGGATATGTGATTGTAAGCATAACAAGCACCATGAATATGTGATTGTAAGCTTGATATGCTCCATGGATATGTGATTTTAAGCATGATAAGCACCATGGATATGTGATTGTAAGCATGATAAGCACCATGGATATGTGATTGTAAGCATGATAACCACTATGGATATGTGATTGTAAGCATGATAAGCACCATGGATATGTGATTGTAACCATGATAAGCACCATGGATATGTGAATGTAAGCATGATAAGCATCATGGATATGTGATTGTAAGCATGATAAGCACCATGGATATGTGACTGTAAGCATGATAAGCACCATGGATATGTGATTGTAAGCATGATAAGCACCATGGATATGTGATTGTAAGCATGATAAGCACCATGGATATGTGATTGTAAGCATGATAAGCACCATGGATATGTGATTGTAAGCATGATAAGCACCATGGATATGTGATTGTAAGCATGATAAGCACCATGGATATGTGATTGTAAGCATGATAAGCACCATGGATATGTGATTGTAAGCATGATAAGCACCATGGATATGTGATTGTAAGCATGATAAGCACCATGGATATGTGATTGTAAGCATGATAAGCATCATGGATATGTGATTGTAAGCATGATAAGCACCATGGATATGTGATTGTAAGCATGATAAGCACCATGGATATGTGATTGTAAGCATGATAAGCACCATGGATATGTGATTGTAAGCATGATAAGCACCATGGATATGTGATTGTAAGCATGATAAGCACCATGGATATGTGATTGTAAGCATGATAAGCACCATGGATATGTGATTGTAAGCATGATATGCACCATGGATATGTGATTGTAAGCATGATAAGCACCATGGATATGTGATTGTAAGCATGATAAGCACCATGGATATGTGATTGTAAGCATGATAAGCACCATGGATATGTGATTGTAAGCATGATAAGCACCATGGATATGTGATTGTAAGCATGATAAGCACCATGGATATGTGATTGTAAGCATGATAAGCACCATGGATATGTGATTGTAAGCATGATAAGCACCATGGATATGTGATTGTAAGCATGATAAGCACCATGGATATGTGATTGTAAGCATGATAAGCACCATGGATATGTGATTGTAAGCATGATAAGCATCATGGATATGTGATTGTAAGCATGATAAGCACCATGGATATGTGATTGTAAGCATGATAAGCACCATGGATATGTGATTGTAAGCATGATAAGCACCAAGGATATGTGATTGTAAGCATGATAAGCACCATGGATATGTGATTGTAAGCATGATAAGCACCATGGATATGTGATTGTAAGCATGATAAGCACCATGGATATGTGATTGTAAGCATGATAAGCACCATGGATATGTGATTGTAAGCATGATAAGCACCATGGATATGTGATTGTAAGCATGATAAGCACCATGGATATGTGATTGTAAGCATGATAAGCACCATGGATATGTGATTGTAAGCATGATAAGCACCATGGATATGTGATTGTAAGCATGATAAGCACCATGGATATGTGATTGTAAGCATGATAAGCAGCATGGATATGTGATTGTAAGCATGATAAGCACCATGAATATGTGATTGTAAGCATTATAACCACCATGGGTATGTGATTGTAAGCATGATAACCACCATGGATATGTGATTGTAAGCATGATAAGCACCATGGATATGTGATTGTAATCATGATAAGCACCATGAATATGTGATTGTAAGCATGATAAGCAGCATGGATATGTGATTGTAAGCATGATAACCACCATGGATATGTGATTGTAAGCATGATACGCACCATGGATATGTGATTGTAAGCATGATAAGCACCATGGATATGTGATTGTAAGCATGATAAGCACCATGGATATGTGATTGTAAGCATGATAAGCACCATGGATATGTGATTGTAAGCATGATAAGCACCATAGATATGTGATTGTAAGCATGATAAGCACCATGGATACGGGATTGTAAGCATGATAAGCACCATGGATATGTGATTGTAAGCTTATTAAGCACCATGGATATGTGATTGTAAGCATGATAAGCACCATGGATATGTGATTGTAAGCATGATAAGCACCATGGATATGTGATTGTAAGCATGATAAGCACCATGGATATGTGATTGTAAGCATGATAAGCAGCATGGATATGTGATTGTAAGCATGATAAGCACCATGGATATGTGATTGTAAGCATGATAAGCACCATGGATATGTGACTGTAAGCATGATAAGCACCGTGGATATTTGATTGTAAGCAAGATAAGCAGCATGGATATGTGATTGTAAGCATGATAAGCACCATGGATATGAGATTGTAAGCATGATAAGCACCGTGGATATGTGATTGTAAGCATGATAAGCATCATGGATATGTGATTGTAAGCATGATAAGCAACATGGATATGTGATTGTAAGCATGATAAGCACCATGGATATGTGATTGTAAGCATGATAAGCACCATGGATATGTGATTGTAAGCATGATAAGCACCATGGATATGTGATTGTAAGCATGATAAGCACCATGGATATGTGATTGTAAGCATGATAAGCACCATGGATATGTGATTGTAAGCATGATAAGCATCATGGATATGTGATTGTAAGCATGATAAGCATCATGGATATGTGATTGTAAGCATGAAAAGCACCATGGATATGTGATTGTAAGCATGATAAGCACCATGGATATGTGATTGTAAGCATGATAAGCACCATGGATATGTGATTGTAAGCATGATAAGCACCATGGATATGTGATTGTAAGCATGATAAGCACCATGGATATGTGATTGTAAGCATGATAAGCACCATGGATATGTGATTGTAAGCATGATAAGCACCATGGATATGTGATTGTAAGCATGATAAGCACCATGGATATGTGATTGTAAGCATGATAAGCACCATGGATATGTGATTGTAAGCATGATAAGCACCATGGATATGTGATTGTAAGCATGATAACCACTATGGATATGTGATTGTAAGCATGATAAGCACCATGAATATGTGATTGTAAGCATGATAAGCACCATGGATATGTGATTGTAAGCATGATAAGCACCATGGATATGTGATTGTAAGCATGATAAGCACCATGGATATGTGATTGTAAGCATGATAAGCACCATGGATATGTGATTGTAAGCATGATAAGCACCATGGATATGTGATTGTAAGCATGATAAGCACCATGGATATGTGATTGTAAGCATGATAAGCACCATGGATATGTGATTGTAAGCATGATAAGCACCATGGATATGTGATTGTAAGCATGATAAGCACCATGGATATGTGATTGTAAGCATGATAAGCATCATACATATGTGATTGTAAGCATGATAAGCACAATGGATATGTGATTGTAAGCATGGCAAGCACCATGGATATGTGATTGTAAGCATGCTAAGCACTATGGATATGTCATTGTAAGCATGATAAGCACCATGGATATGTGATTGTAAGCATGATAAGCACCATGGATATGTGATTGTAAGCATGATAAGCACCATGGATATGTGATTGTAAGCATGATAAGCACCATGGATATGTGATTGTAAGCATGATAAGCACCATGGATATGTGATTGTAAGCATGATAAGCACCATGGATATGTGATTGTAAGCATGATAAGCACCATGGATATGTGATTGTAAGCATGATAAGCACCATGGATATGTGATTGTAAGCATGATAAGCACTATTGATATGTGATTGTAAGCATGCTAACCACCATGGAAATGTGATTGTAAGCATGATAAGCACCATGGAAATGTGATTGTAAGCATGATAAGCACCATGGATATGTGATTGTAAGCATTATAAGCACCATGGATATGTGATTGTAAGCATGATAAGCACCATGGATATGTGATTGTAAGCATGATAAGCACCATGGATATGTGATTGTAAGCATGATAAGCACCATGGATATGTGATTGTAAGCATGATAAGCACCATGGATATGTGATTGTAAGCATGATAAGCACCATGGATATGTGATTGTAAGCATGATAAGCACCATGGATATGTGATTGTAAGCATGATAAGCAGCATGGATATGTGATTGTAAGCATGATAAGCACCATGGATATGTGATTGTAAGCATGATAAGCACCATGGATATGTGATTGTAAGCATGATAAGCATCATGGATATGTGATTGTAAGCATGATAAGCACCATGGATATGTGATTGTAAGCATGATAAGCACCATGGATATGTGATTGTAAGCATGATAAGCACCATGGATATGTGATTGTAAGCATGATAAGCATCATGGATATGTGATTGTAAGCATGATAAGCACCATGGATATGTGATTGTAAGCATGATAAGCACCATGGATATGTGATTGTAAGCATGATAAGCATCATGGATATGTGATTGTAAGCATGATAAGCACCATGGATATGTGATTGTAAGCATGATAAGCACCATGGATATGTGATTGTAAGCATGATAAGCACCATGGATATGTGATTGTAAGCATGATAAGCACCATGGATATGTGATTGTAAGCATGATAAGCACCATGGATATGTGATTGTAAGCATGATAAGCACCATGGATATGTGATTGTAAGCATGATAAGCACCATGGATATGTGATTGTAAGCATGATAAGCAGCATGGATATGTGATTGTAAGCATGATAAGCACCATGGATATGTGATTGTAAGCATGATAAGCACCATGGATATGTGATTGTAAGCATGATAAGCACCATGGATATGTGATTGTAAGCATGATAAGCACCATGGATATGTGATTGTAAGCATGATAAGCACCATGGATATGTGATTGTAAGCATGATAAGCACCATGGATATGTGATTGTAAGCATGATAAGCACCATGGATATGTGATTGTAAGCATGATAAGCACCATGGATATGTGATTGTAAGCATGATAAGCACCGTGGATATGTGATTGTAAGCATGATAAGCAACATGGATATGTGATTGTAAGCATGATAACCCCTATGGATATGTGATTGTAAGTATGATAAGCACCATGGATATGTGATTGTAAGCATGATAAGCACCATGGATATGTGATTGTAAGCATGATAAGCATCATGGATATGTGATTGTAAGCATGATAAGCACCATGGATATGTGATTGTAAGCATGATAAGCACCATGGATATGTGATTGTAAGCATGATAAGCACCATGGATATGTGATTGTAAGCATGATAAGCACCATGGATATGTGATTGTAAGCATGATAAGCACCATGGATATGTGATTGTAAGCATGATAAGCACCATGGATATGTGATTGTAAGCATGATAAGCAGTATGGATAGGTGATTGTAAACATGATAAGCACCGTGGATATGTCATTGTAAGCATGATAACCTCCATGGATATGTGACTGTAAGCATGATAAGCACCATGGATATGTTATCATAAGCATGATAAGCACCATGAATATGTGATTGTAAGCATGATAACCACCATGGATATGTGATTGTAAGCATGATAAGCACCATGGATATGTGATTGTAAGCATGATAAGCACCATGGATATGTGATTGTAAGCATGATAAGCACCATGGATATGTGATTGTAAGCATGATAAGCACCATGGATATGTGATGGTAAGCATGATAAGCACCATGGATATGTGATTGTAAGCATGATAAGCACCATGGATATGTGATTGTAAGCATGATAAGCACCGTGGATATGTGATTGTAAGCATGATAAGCACCATGGATATGTGATTGTAAGCATGATAAGCACCATGGATATGTGATTGTAAGCATGATAAGCACCATGGATATGTGATTGTAAGCATGATAAGCACCATGGATATGTGATTGTAAGCATGATAACCACAATGGATTTGTGATTGTAAGCATGATAAGCACCATGGATATGTGACTGTAAGCATGATAAGCACCATGGATATGTGATTGTAAGCATGATAAGCACCATGGATATGTGATTGTAAGCATGATAAGCACCATGGATATGTGATTGTAAGCATGATAAGCACCATGGATATGTGATTGTAAGCATGATAACCACCATGGATATGTGACTGTAAGCATGATAAGCACCACAGATATGTGATTGTAAGCATGATAAGCACCATGGATATGTGATTGTAAGCATGATAACCACCATGGATATGTGATTGTAAGCATGATAAGCACCATGGATATGTGATTGTAAGCATGATAAGCACCTTGGATATGTGATTGTAAGCATGATAAGCACCATGGATATGTGATTGTAAGCATGATAAGCACCATGGATATCTGATTGTAAGCATGATAAGCACCATGGATATGTGAATGTAAGCAAAATAAGCACCATGGATATGTGATTGTAAGCATGATAAGCACCATGGATATGTGATTGTAAGCATGATATGCACCGTGGATATGTGATTGTAAGCATGATAAGCACCATGGATATGTGATTGTAAGCATGATAAGCAGCATGGATATGTGATTGTAAGCATGATAAGCACCATGGATATGTGATTGTAAGCATGATAAGCACCATGGATATGTGATTGTAAGCATGATAAGCACCATGGATATGTGATTGTAAGCATGATAAGCACCATGGATATGTGATTGTAAGCATGACAAGCACCATGGATATGTCATTGTAAGCATGATAAGCACCATGGATATGTGATTGTAAGCATGATAAGCACCATGGATATGTGATTGTAAGCATGATAAGCACCATGGATATGTGATTGTAAGCATGATAAGCACCATGGATATGTGATTGTAAGCATGATAAGCAACATGGATATGTGATTGTAAGCATGATAAGCACCATGGATATGGGATTGTAAGCATGATAAGCATCATGGATATGTGATTGTAAGCATGATAAGCACCATGGATATGTGATTGTAAGCATTATAACCACCATGGGTATGTGATTGTAAGCATGATAACCACCATGGATATGTGATTGTAAGCATGATAAGCACGATGGATATGTGATTGTAAGCATGATAAGCACCATGGATATGTGATTGTAAGCATGATAAGCACCATGGATATGTGATTGTAAGCATGATAAGCACCATGGATATGTGATTGTAAGCATGATAAGCAGCATGGATATGTTATCGTAAGCATGATAAGCACCATGAATATGTGATTGTAAGCATTATAACCACCATGGATATGTGATTGTAAGCATGATAAGCACCATGGATATGTGATTGTAAGCATGATAAGCACCATGGATATGTGATTGTAAGCATGATAAGCACCATGGATATGTGATTATAGGCATGATAAGCACCATGGATTAGTGATTGTAAGCATGATAAGCACGATGGATATGTGATTGTAAGCATGATAAGCACCATGGATATGTGATTAGCATGATAAGCACCATGGATATGTGATTGTAAGCATGATAAGCACCATGGATATGTGATTGAAAGCATGATAAGCACCATGGATATGTGATTGTAAGCATGATAAGCACCATGGATATGTGATTGTAAGCATGATAAGCACCATGGATATGTGATTGTAAGCATGATAAGCACCATGGATATGTGATTGTAAGCATGATAAGCACCATGGATATGTGATTGTAAGCATGACAAGCACCATGGATATGTCATTGTAAGCATGATAAGCACCATGGATATGTGATTGTAAGCATGATAAGTACCATGGATATGGGATTGTAAGCATGATAAGCATCATGGACACATGATTGTAAGGATGATAAGCACCATGGATATGTGATTGTAAGCATGATAAGCACCATGGATATGTGATTGTAAGCATGATAAGCACCATGGATATGTGATTGTAAGCATGATAAGCACCATGGATATGTGATTGTAAGCATGATAAGCACCATGGATATGTGATTGTAAGCATGATAAGCACCATGGATATGTGATTGTAAGCATGATAAGCACCATGGATATGTGATTGTAAGCATGATAAGCACCATGGATATGTGATTGTAAGCATGATAAGCACCATGGATATGTGATTGTAAGCATGATAACCACCATGGATATGTGATTGTAAGCATGATAAGCACCATGGATATGTGATTGTAAGCATGATAAGCACCATGGATATGTGATTGTAAGCATGATAAGCACCATGGATATGTGATTGTAAGCATGATAAGCACCATGGATATGTGATTGTAAGCATGATAAGCACCATGGATATGTGATTGTAAGCATGATAAGCACCATGGATATGTGATTGTAAGCATGATAAGCACCATGGATATGTGATTGTAAGCATGATAAGCACCATGGATATGTGATTGTAAGCATGATAAGCACCATGGATATGTGATTGTAAGCATGATAAGCACCATGGATATGTGATTGTAAGCATGATAAGCACCATGGATATGTGATTGTAAGCATGATAAGCACCATGGATATGTGATTGTAAGCATGATAAGCACCATGGATATGTGATTGTAAGCATGATAAGCACCATGGATATGTGATTGTAAGCATGATAAGCACAATGGATATGGGATTGTAAGCATGATAAGCATCATGGAATTGTGATTGTAAGCATGATAAGCACCATGGATATCTGATTGTAAGCATGATAAGCATCATGGATATGTGATTAGCATGATAAGCCAAAAAACAGGCAGGAAACCACTGTATAGAACAACTCTTTATAAACCAGCAAAGCTTTCGGATACAATCCTTCATCAATACTAACCAATGCAAGGAAGTTAATTCCTTAAATACAGGTCCAAACAAGCCATGTGACCTGCAGCCAAAAATCACATGACAAAAAGTCACAAAAAAAATGTATTACAAAATTATATACAAACTAATATAAAATATAAAATCAAAATATAAAACATACTTACAACTAACATAATCTAGATCTACTCAATTTAACTAAAATTGGCTTAATACTAACCATACTGTTAAGACCTGGTTTAGAATCACTTAAAAGTTTCAAAATACACTCATACTCTTTAATTTCCAAATAATTATTCAGATCTCCACCTCTAGGATTTGGTAAAACTACATCAATAATCCTAAATTTAAAAGAATGATGTTGCCCATACTCAGCTACGTGTTTATATAATGCATTCCTTTCATAACAACTTCTTATCTCTGACTTGTGTTCAATAATTCTATCCTTAAGCTTACGTGTAGATTTACCTACATAGAAAGCAGTGCATGCCACACACGTAGCTAGATAGACAATGTGGGTGGTGTTACAAGTCCCCATTACTCTGAATCTAAATGCCTTTCTACTTATAGGATGTTCGAACATTACACTTCCATCACTGAAGATATCATCACAGCAGGAGCAATTATAGCCCTTAAAAGTGCCACACCTAGCTGAAATTGAGCCATATGTAGCCCTATCAAAATCCTTATAACACAAAGAACTCTTAAGAGTTTTCATGTTTCTGTATGCATAACAGGGTTTGGGGCCTAACATAGTTTTTAATTCATCCAATGCCATTAAAACAACCCAATTATTAGATATAATCCGTCTAATGTATGGTGTCCTTAGATTAAAGGTGGTTAGATATCTAACGGGTGTTAAAGTAACATTTGCTCTATCAGAGGGCGGATTAATCACATTCATGTCTTCTTGAAGTAACACTGGTTTCAATATAGTTTTCCTGTCCTCCCTAACCTTACTAGTGTGCATAGAAAGCAGAGATTTTTTATACCCACTGTATGTAAAGTCTTCTATCATCTCATTCAGTTGTGTTTCAAAACAGAGATCATCAGTATTTATTCTACTAAGTCTACAGAACTGAGATCTAACTGTACTTCTAAAGGTATGTGGTGCATGCATACTAGTGGCATGAGTATATCTGCCAGAGCAGACCTCTTTTCTATGTACACTTGTATGTAATGAGTCCCCAATTAATCTCAAATTAATGTCCAAAAATGTTACATCAGTCTCAGATGCCACCATCTTAAATTTCAAAAAAGGGGATGCTGAATTTAAATAATCCATGAACTTAGTAAGATTTTCATACGTGCCCTGCCATATCAAAAGACAATCATCCACAAATCGTTGAAAAAATCTAACATGACCACTGAATGGGTTTACATCACTGAATATATGTGTCCTCTCCCATTGGTAAAGTACCAGATTGGCGTAGGTGTTGGCTGCGGACGTACCCATCACCACACCTGTAAGTTGTAAATAAGTTGACCCATTAAATAAGAAGACATTATTTCTTAATACAACATCCATGAGACTACATATAATCTCAATCTTGTCTGGTCTATCAGATGAGAATGACATCAGAAGATCCCTTAGTAACGCTATTCTGATGTCATTGGGGATCACAGTAAAGAGAGACACAATATCCAGAGTAACTAAATAGTAATCATTACTACTAGCTAGTGAATCTTTCTCCAAGTCATACCAAACCCTTAGCTTTTGCAATAAATCAAAGCTATCCTTTAAAATAGAATCACACTTATCCAAATAGGAGATAAGTTGCCCGTGTAGGTAAATAGAAATGGGCTCCGTAACCCACCCTGCCCCTGAGACAATTGGTCTCATTGGTGGTTGTGATATCGATTCGTGGATTTTGGGGATACCATAAAGATGTGGTACTATTGGACATGGAACTGTAAGGTACTTAAATAAATCAAGGTCTATGTCACCATTCAACTGCAACTCGTATATAACCATATTAACATATGTTATGCATTTCTTAATGTCCAAACTAGAGATACATTTAAATGCAACAATATCCTGAAGTAACATGGACATGGATGACATATACTCTTTTCGATCTATAAGTACAACAACACCCCCTTTGTCTGCTTGTTTAATAATTACATCCTTACATAATTGTAGATCTTTATATGCCTTAAATTCCTCAAATGTTAAGTTAAACTCTGATTTTTTAAGGGATGTATTAAACAGCTCTCTAATCTGAGACTCACAGAGATCATGAAATGCTTTAACTACTGGGACATTAACAGGTATAAACGTACTTCTACGCTTATAGCAACTATTACTACCACTAGAATCACCAAATGTTAGTTTTAAGCTTAATAGTCTCCTGAAGATCTTTAAGTCAGTAAAGGCAGAAACCATATCTTCCCCACATGATGGAATGAAGTTAAGCCCTTTTGATAATAATGAGTAGTGAGCTTCATTCAGTTCAATACTCGACAGATTCAACGTACCTCTGAGAATCTGCGGCTCTGTTTGCCCACTCCTAAAGGGCTATCACTTTTCCTCTTATTCGAAGTTCCCGCATGTGTCGTAGGTGTCCCCCTCGGTAGTATGACTCTCTCCTTCACAGTTTCTGGTCACTCAAGCTGAAAACGCTTATTTGGAAAGTTAAGCGTTGATTGCTGGGTCTTCTTCCCACTCGAGTTGATGGCGCCATTAGGCAATGGTGGCGCGCTTCTCTCGTCAGCGGAAATACTCTCCATGGCCAATGGATGCAATGACACTTGGGTTCCACCACTAGCTTCCGCAGGTGGGGGGATTCTCTCAACCAGCATAGCCGATGTACTTCTAGTATCATTAGTAGCATCACAAAAGACATCCAGAGTGTCCAAAACATTATTTTGTTGTGGTCTGGGTTGGTTTTAATTTTTTTTTTTTGTGTTATACGCTGCCAAGTTCCCTCTGGGCCAAGAGAAGATGTTGCCCTTTTTAAAATCATTTATGTCACGCCCAAGCTTTCGCTTCTTGGTTGCCTCCATTCTACTATCAAGCTTTTGAATTCTCTCTATCATTTGCTGATACCCATCCGAAGAAGTAGCAAAAGCAGGCATACACAATAAGTCATTTTCTAAGGCATATATTTCCTTCTTGAGATCTTCCTCAATTTTAATGAAAAAGTCATTCATGAGGCTCATGTAATGTATACTTAGTTTAATATTCATCTGCTGCCACTTTTTCAGTAATTCAGGGTATACGTTTCCATATGAGGGCATTTTTAAAATTCTCAATCCCCTGGGAATGATACCTCTTTCAATATATGCGAGGAAGCTAAAGCGCTGCCATTGCAAACGCTTATAGGTGTTCATCTTCCTCTATAATACTTGTACAAACCTATTAAACTCCAACATACCCTCTGTAGTTGTAGTACAAGTATCCAGGGCAGCAGCACTTAAGGGCTCCACATAGCTTAGTAAAGGATTCCTCTCTATGTCCATGATAGACTTCATAGAAGTAGTTGGATTTGCCATACTCAGGCTAATAAGCTGCAAGCAGACCTCCACCAGGTTTCCTAAAGAAGCAAAGTGAATATCAGGATACAAAACGCAGAAGACAGTTCAAACAATTCAAACCAAAAAACAGGCAGGAAACCACTGTATAGAACAACTCTTTATAAACCAGCAAAGCTTTCGGATACAATCCTTCATCAATACTAACCAGTGCAAGGAAGTTCATGCCTTAAACACAGGTCCAAACAAGCCATGTGACCTGCAGCCAAAAATCACATGACAAAAAGTCACAAAAAAAAATGTATTACAAAATTATATACAAACTAATATAAAATATAAAATCAAAATATAAAACATACTTACAACTAACATAATCTAGATCTTCTCAATTTAACTAAAATTGCCTTAATACTAACCATACTGTTAAGACCTGGTTTAGAATCACTTAAAAGTTTCAAAATCCACTCATACTCTTTAATTTCCAAATAATTATTCAGATCTCCACCTCTAGGATTTGGTAAAACTACATCAATAATCCTAAATTTAAAAGAATGATGTTGCCCATACTCAGCTACGTGTTTATATAATGCATTCCTTTCATAACATCTTCTTATCTCTGACTTATGTTCAATAATTCTATCCTTAAGCTTACGTGTAGATTTACCTACATAGAAAGCACTGCATGCCACACATGTAGCTAGATAGACAATGTGGGTGGTGTTACAAGTCCCCATTACTCTGAATCTAAATGCCTTTCTACTCATAGGATGTTCGAACATTACACTTCCATCACTGAAGATATCATCACAGCAGGAGCAATTATAGCACTTAAAAGTGCCACACCTAGCTGAAATGGATCCATATGTAGCCCTATCAAAATCCTTATAACACAAAGAACTCTTAAGAGTTTTCATGTTTCTGTATGCATAACAGGGTTTGGGGCCTAACATAGTTTTTGTGTGACGATGGGTACGTCTGTAGCCAACACCTACGCCAATCTGGTACTTTACCAATGGGAGAGGACACATATATTCAGTGATGTAAACCCATTCAGTGGTCACGTTAGATTTTTTCAACGATTTGTGGATGATTGTCTTTTGATATGGCAGGGCACGTATGAAAATCTTACTAAGTTCATGGATTATTTAAATTCAGCATCCCCTTTTTTGAAATTTAAGATGGTGGCATCTGAGACTGATGTAACATTTTTGGACATTAATTTGAGATTAATTGGGGACTCATTACATACAAGCGTACATAGAAAAGAGGTCTGCTCTGGCAGATATACTCATGCCACTAGTATGCATGCACCACATACCTTTAGAAGTACGGTTAGATCTCAGTTCTGTGGACTTAGTAGAATAAATACTGATGATCTCTGTTTTGAAACACAACTGAATGAGATGATAGAAGACTTTACATACAGTGGGTATAAAAATTCTCTGCTTTCTATGCACACTAGTAAGGTTAGGGAGGACAGGAAAACTATATTGAAACCAGTGTTACTTCAAGAAGACATGAATGTGATTAATCCACCCTCTGATAGAGCAAATGTTACTTTAACACCCGTTAGATATCTAACCACCTTTAATCTAAGGACACCATACATTAGATGGATTATATCTAATAATTGGGTTGTTTTAATGGCATTGGATGAATTAAAAACTATGTTAGGTCCCAAACCCTGTTATGCATACAGAAACATGAAAACTCTTAAGAGTTCTTTGTGTTATAAGGATTTTGATAGGGCTACATATGGATCCATTTCAGCTAGGTGTGGCACTTTTAAGTGCTATAATTGCTCCTGCTGTGATGATATCTTCAGTGATGGAAGTGTAATGTTCGAACATCCTATAAGTAAAAAGGCATTTAGATTCAGAGTAATGGGGACTTGTAACACCACCCACATTGTCTTTCTAGCTACGTGTATGGCATGCAGTGCTTTCTATGTAGGTAAATCTACACGTAAGCTTAAGGATAGAATTATTGAACACAAGTCAGAGATAAGAAGATGTTATGAAAGGAATGCATTATATAAACACGTAGCTGAGTATGGGCAACATCATTCTTTTAAATTTAGGATTATTGATGTAGTTTTACCAAATCCTATAGGTGGAGATCTGAATAATTATTTGGAAATTAAAGAGTATGAGTGGATTTTGAAACTTTTAAGTGATTCTAAACCAGGTCTTAACAGTATGGTTAGTATTAAGCCAATTTTAGTTAAATCGAGTAGATCTAGATTATGTTAGTTGTAAGTATGTTTTATATTTTGATTTTATATTTTATATTAGTTTGTATATAATTTTGTAATACATTTTTTTTGTGACTTTTTGTCATGTGATTTTTGGCTGCAGGTCACATGGCTTGTTTGGACCTGTATTTAAGGAATGAACTTCCTTGCATTGGTTAGTATTGATGAAGGATTGTATCCGAAAGCTTTGCTGGTTTATAAAGAGTTGTTCTATACAGTGGTTTCCTGCCTGCTTTTTGGTTTGAATTGTTTGAACTGTCTTCTGCGTTTTGTATCCTGATATTAGCATGATAAGCACCATGGATATGTGATTGTAAGCATGATAACCACCATGAATATGTTATTGTAAGCATGATAAACACCATGAATATGTGATTGTAAGCATGATAAGCAGCATGGATATGTGATTGTAAGTATGATAACCACCATGAATACGTGATTGTAAGCATGATAAGCAGCATGGATATGTGATTGTAAGCATGATAAGCAGCATGGATATATGATTGTAGGCATGATAAGCAGCATGGATATGTGATTAGCATGATAAGCACCATGGATATGTGATAGTAAGCATGATAAGCACCATGGATATGTGATTGTCAGCATGATAAGCATCATGGATATGTGATTAGCATGATAAGCACTATGGATATGTGATTGTAAGCATGATACGCACCGTGGATATGTGATTGTAAGCATAATAAGCACCATGGATATGTGATTGTAAGCATGATAAGCACCTTGAATGTGTGACTGTAAGCACGATAAGCACCATGGATATGTGATTGTAAGCATGATAACCACCATGGATATGTGATTGCAAGCATGATATGCAGCATGGATATGTGATTGTAAGCATGATAAGCAGCATGGATATGTGATTGTAAGCATGATAAGCACCATGGATATGTGATTAGCATGATAAGCAGCATGGATATGTGATTAGCATGATAAGCACCATGGATATGTGATTGTAAGCATGATAAGCAGCATGGATATGTGATTGTATGCATGATAAGCACCATGGATATGTGATTAGCATGATACGCACCATGGATATGTGATTCTAAGCATGATAAGCACAATGGATATGTGATTGTAAGCATGATAGGCAGCATGAATATGTGATTGTAAGCATGATACGCAGCATGGATATGTGATTGTAAGCATGATAAGCACCATGGATATGTGATTAGCATGATACGCACCATGGATATGTGATTGTAAGCATGAAAGGCAGCATGAATATGTGATTCTAAGCATGATAACCTCCATGGATATGTGATTGTAAACATGATAACCAGCATGAATATGTGATTGTAAACATGATAAGCACCATGGATATGTGATTGTAAGCATGATAAGCACAATGGATATTTGATTGTAAGCATGATAGGCAGCATGAATATGTGATTGTAAGCATGATACGCAGCATGGATATGTGATTGTAAGCAGGATAGGCACCATGGGTATGTGATTAGCATGATAAGAATCATGGATATGTGATTCTAAGCATGATAAGCATCATGGATATGTGATTGTAAGCATGATAAGCACCATGGATATGTGATTGTAAGCATGATAAGCACCATGGATATGTGACTGTAAGCATGAAAACCACAATGGATATGAGATTATAAGCAAGATAAGCAGCATGGATATGTGATTGTAAGCATGATAAGCACCACAGATATGTGTCTAACATGATAAGCACTATGGAAATGTGACTGTAAGCATGATGAGCATCATGGATATGTGATTGTAAGCATGATAAGCAGCATGGATATGTAATTGTATGCATGATAAATACCATGGATATGTGATTAGCATCATTGGCATCATGAATATGTGATTACCATGATACGCACCATGGATATGTGATTGTAAGCATGATAAGCACCATGGATATGTGATTGTAAGCATGATAAGCACCATGGATATGTGATTAGCATGATAAGCAGCATGGATATGTGATTAGCATGATAAGCACCATGGATATGTGATTGTAAGCATGATAAGCAGCATGGATATGTAATTGTATGCATGATAAGCAGCATGGATATGTAATTGTATGCATGATAAGCACCATGGATATGTGATTAGCATCATAGGCATCATGGATATGTGATTAGCATGATACGAACCATGGATATGTGATTGTAAGCATGATAAGCACCATGGATATGTGATTGTAAGCATGATAAGCACCATGGATATGTGATTAGCATGATAAGCACCATGGATATGTGATTGTAAGCATGATAAGCACCATGGATATGTGATTGTAAGCATGATAAGCACCATGGATATGTGATTGTAAGCATGATAACCACCATGGATATGTGATTGTAAGCATGATAAGCAGCATGGATATGTGATTGTAAGCATGATAAGCACCATGGATATGTGATTGTAAGCATGATAAGCACCATGGATATGTGATTGTAAGCATGATAACCAGCATGAATATGTGATTGTAAACATGATAAGCACCATGGATATGTGATTGTAAGTATGATAAGCACGAAGGATATTTGATTGTAAGCATGATAAGCATCATGGATATGTGATTGTAAGCATGATAGGCACCATGGATATATGATTAACATGATAAGCATCATGGATATGTGATTGTAAGCAT
Organism: Protopterus annectens; assembly: GCF_019279795.1. NCBI lineage: Eukaryota > Metazoa > Chordata > Ceratodontiformes > Protopteridae > Protopterus > Protopterus annectens. The sequence continues at coordinate 948,707,786 of NC_056733.1, forward strand.
GATAAGCACCATGGATATGTGATTAGCATGATAAGCATCATGGATATGTGATTGTAAGCATGATAAGCACCATGGATATGTGATTGTAAGCATGATAAGCAGCATGGATATGTGATTGTAAGCATGATAAGCACCATGGATATGTGATTGTAAGCATGATAAGCACCATGGATATGTGATTGTAAGCATGATAAGCACCATGGATATGTGATTGTAAGCATGATAAGCAGCATGGATATGTGATTGTAAGCATGATAAGCACCTTGGATTTGTGATTTCAGGCATGATAAGCAGCATGGATATGTGATTGTAAGCATGATAAGCACCATGGATATGTGATTGTAAGCATGATAAGCAGCATGGATATGTGATTAGCATGATAAGCACCATGGATATGTGATTGTAAGCATGATAAGCACCATGGATATGTGATTGTAAGCATGATAAGCATCATGGATATGTGATTAGCATGATAAGCACCATGGATATGTGATTGTAAGCATGATAAGCAGCATGGATATGTGATTGTAAACATGATAAGCACCATGGATATGTGATTGTAAGCATGATAAGCACAATGGATATGTGATTGTAAGCATGATAAGCACCATGGATATGTGATTGTAAGCATGATAAGCAGCATGGATATGTGATTGTAAGCATGATAAGCACCATGGATATGTGATTGTAAGCATGATAAGCACCATGGATATGTGATTGTAAGCATGATAAGCAGCATGGATATGTGATTAGCATGATAAGCAGCATGGATATGTGATTGTAAGCATGATAAGCACCATGGATATGTGATTGTAAGCATGATAAGCACCATGGATATGTGATTGTAAGCATGATAACCACCATGGATATGTGATTAGCATGATAAGCACCATGGATATGTGATTGTAAGCATGATAAGCAGCATGGATATGTGATTGTAAACATGATAAGCACCATGGATATGTGATTGTAAGCATGATAACCACAATGGATATGTGATTGTAAGCATGATAACCACCATGGATATGTGATTGTAAGCATGATACGCACCATGGATATGTTATTGTAAGCATGCTAGGCAGCATGAATATGTGATTGTAAGCATTATAAGCACTATGGATATGTGATTGTAAGCATGATAAGCAGCATGGATATGTGATTGTAAGCATGATAAGCACCATGGATATGTGATTGTAAGCATGATAAGCACCATGGATATGTGATTGTAAGCATGATAAGCACCATGGATATGTGATTGTAAGCATGATAAGCACCATGGATATGTGATTGTAAGCATGATAAGCAGCATGGATATGTGATTGTAAGCATGATAACCACAATGGATATGTGATTGCAAGCATGATACGCAGCATGGATATATGATTGTAAGCATGATAAGTACAATGGATATCTGATTGTAAGCATGATAGGCAGCATGAATATGTGATTGTAAGCATGATAAGCACTATGGATATGTGATTGTAAGCATGATAAGCACCATGGATATGTGATTGTAAGCATGATAAGCACTATGGATATGTGATTGTAAGCATGATAAGCACCATGGATATGTGATTGTAAACATGATAAGCACCATGGATATGTGATTGTAAGCATGATAAGCACCATGGATATGTGATTGTAAGCATGATAAGCACCATGGATATGTGATTGTAAGCATGATAAGCAGCATGAATATGTGATTGTAAACATGATAAGCACCATGGATATGTGATTGTAAGCATGATAAGCACGATGGATATGTGATTGTAAGCATGATAAGCACCATGGATATGTGATTGTATGCATGATAAGCATCATGGATATGTGATTAGCATCATAGGCATCATGGATATGTCATTAGCATGATATGCACCATGGATATGTGATTGTAAGCATGATAAGCACCATGGAGATGTGATTGTAAGCATGATAAGCACAATGGATATGTTATTGTAAGCATGCTAGGCAGCATGTATATGTGATTGTAAGCATTATAAGCACTATGGATATGTGATTGTAAGCATGATAAGCAGCATGGATATGTGATTGTAAGCATGATAAGCACCATGGATATGTGATTGTAAGCATGATAAGCACCATGGATATGTGATTGTAAGCATGATAAGCAGCATGGATATGTGATTGTAAGCATGATAACCACCATGGATATGTGATTGTAAGCATGATAAGCAGCATGGATATGTGATTGTAAACATGATAAGCACCATGGATATGTGATTGTAAGCATGATAAGCACCATGGATATGTGATTGTAAGCATGATAAGCACCATGGATATGTGATTGTAAGCATGATAAGCATCATGGATATGTGATTGTAAGCATGATAAGCAGCATGGATATGTGATTGTAAGCATGATAACCACTATGGATATGTGATTGTAAGCATGATAAGCACCATGGATATGTGATTGTAACCATGATAAGCACCATTTATACATGATTGTAAGCATGATAACCACCATAGATATGTGATTGTAAGCATAACAAGCACCATGAATATGTGATTGTAAGTCATCCGAAAGGTACTAACTATATAAACACAGGCATTCCAAAAGTACATAACTATATAAACCCAGTCTTTACAAAGATACATAACTATATAAACTCAAGCATTCCAAAGGTGCATAACTATATAAACCCAGACATCCCAAACATACCAAATTCTACAAACCCAGTCATCCCAAAGGTACATACCTATTTTAACCCAGACATTCCAAAAGTACCTAACTGTATAAACCCAGGCATTCCAAAGGTACATAACTATATAAACCCAGTCATCCCAAAGGTACATAACTATATAAACCCAGGCATTCCAAAGGTACATACCTATATAAACCCAGTCATCCCAAAGGTACATAACTATATAAACCCAGTCTTTCCAAAGGTACATAGCGATATAAACCCAAGCATTCCAAAGGTACATAATTATATAAACCCAGACATCCCAAACGTACCAAATTCTACAAACCCAGTCATCCCAAAGGTACATAACTATATAAACCCAGGCATCCCAAAGGTACATAACTATATAAACCCAGACATACCAAAGGTACATAACTATATAAACCCCAGGCATTCCAAAGGTACATAACTATATAAACCCAGGCATTCCAAAGGTACATAAATATATAAACCCAGTCATCCCAAAGGTACATAACTATATAAACCCAGTCATCCCAAAGGTACATAACTATATAAACCCAGTCATCCCAAAGGTACATAACTATATAAACCCAGGCATTCCAAAGGTACATAACTATATAAACCCAGTCATCCCAAAGGTACATAACTATATAAACCCAGTCATCCCAAAGGTACATAACTATATAAATCCAGTCATCCCAAAGGTACATAACTATATAAATCCAGTCATCCCAAAGGTACATAACTATATAAACCCAGGCATTCCAAAGGTACCTAACTATATAAACCCAGGCATTCCAAAGGTACCTAACTATATAAACCCAGTCATCCCAAAGATACATAACTATATAAACCCAGTCATCCCAAAGGTACATAACTATATAAACCCAGTCATTCCAAAGGTACATAACTATATAAACCCAGGCATTCCAAAGGTACCTAACTATATAAACCCAGTCATCCCAAAGATACATAACTATATAAACCCAGTCATCCCAAAGGTACATAACAATATAAACCCAGTCATTCCAAAGGTACATAACTATATATACCCAGTCATCCCAAAGATACATAACTATATAAACCCAGTCATCCCAAAGGTACATAACAATATAAACCCAGTCATTCCAAAGGTACATAACTATATAAACCCAGTCATCCCAAAAATACATAAATATATAAACCCACACATCCCAAAGGTACATAACTATATAAACCCAGGCATTCCAAAGGTTTATAAATATATAAAACCAGTCATTCCAAAGGTACATAACTATATAAACCCAGTCATCCCAAAGGTACATAACTATATAAACCCAGTCATCCCAAAGGTACATAACTATATAAACCCAGGCATCCCAAAGGTACATAACTATATAAACCCAGTCATCCCAAAGGTACATAACAATATAAACCCAGTCATCCCAAAGGTACATAACTATATAAACCCAGACATTCCAAAGGTACATAACTATATAAACCCAGGCATTCCAAAGGTACATAACTATGTAAACCCAGACATACCAAAGGTACATAACTATATAAACCCAGTCATCCCAAAGGTACATAACTATGTAAACCCAGGCATTCCAAAGGTACATAACTATATAAACCCAGTCATCCCAAAGGTACATAACTATATAAACCCAGTCATCCCAAAGGTACATAACTATATAAACCCAGTCATCCCAAAGATACATAACTATATAAACCCAGTCATCCCAAAAATACATAAATATATAAACCCACACATCCCAAAGGTACATAACTATATAAAACCAGACATTCCAAAGGTACATAACAATATAAACACAGTCATCCCAAAGGTACATAAATATAATTATATATATATAAATATATATATATATATATTTTATATATAATTATTATATATATATATATATATATATATATATATATATATATATATGTGTGTGTATATATATATATATATATATATATATATATATATATATATATATATATATATATATATACCCAGGCATTCCAAAGGTACATAACTATATAAACCCAGTCATTCCAAAGGTATATAATTATATAAACCCAGACATCCCAAAGGTACATAACTATAAAACCCAGGCATTCCAAAGGTACATAACAATATAAACCCAGTCATCCCAAAAGTACATAAATATAATTATATATATAAATATATATATATATATATATATATATTATATATATATATATATATATATATATATATATATATATATATATATATATATATAATAGTATATATATATATATATATTAAAAATTAAAAAAATAACTATATAAAAATATTAAATAATAAAATATAAAAGGATTCCCCAAATACTAATTAAAAACCCCCATTTAAAACAAAATAAAACCCGATTCCCAAAAAGACAAAATAATAAAACCCCGTCACCCCAAAATTAACAAAAAACCCCCAAATTTCCCAAAACCCAAAAAAAAACCCACTTTAAAAAAAAAAAATTTAAAAATAAAAAAAAAAAAATAAAAAAATTTTAATAAAAAAAAAAAAAAAATATAAAAAAAAATTTTTTTAAAAAAAAAAAAAAAAAAAAAAAAAAAAAAAAAAGGTTTTTTCCCCTCACTTTAAAAAAAAAAAAATGCCCCCTTTTTCCCCCCCCCCCCCCCCTAA